>NC_059208.1:49390138-49526717 GCF_020615455.1 Coregonus clupeaformis
CTGGTTTTCATCCGCAGTCTAATGTTCAGATGGAGTGAGCCAATCAGAACCCAGAGACGACTCTTCGTTGCCTCGTCTCCACCAATCCCACCACCTGGAGCCAGCAACTCGTGTGGGTGGAATATGCCCGCAACACCCTTCCCTGTTCTGCTACTGTTCTCTCGCCTTTTGAGCGTTCCCTGAGCAAGAGGTCAGCATACCTTCTGCCCAGATGTTTGTCCATCGCTGTCGCCGTACCTGGAAGAGAGCCTGGGCCGCTCTTCTCAAGACCACCTCCAGGTATTGACCACAGGTGGACCGCCACCGGACCCCTGCTCCCCTCTACCGTCTTGGGCAGAGGGTATGGCTTTCCACTCAGGATCTGCCCCTCCGGGTGGAGTCCTGCAAACTTTCCCCCGTTATATTGGCCCTTTCCCCATCTCTAAGGTACTTAACCCCTCTGCTGTTCGACTTTTGTTGCCCGAACCCTCCGTATACATCCCACTTTCCATGTATCTAGAATTAAACCCGTCTCACAGCCCTTTGTCTCCTGTACCTGCCTGACTCTGATTTGGATTACGACTCTTTGTCTGCCTTGACCTACCAATTGCCTGCCCCTTGTACTTTAATAGGAGACTCGTACTATCCGCCTCCTGTGTCTGCATCTGGGTCTTAGCCTGAAAAAGGCAAGTGAAAAATGATAATTACAAGTGTTGACGTGTTCCGGGTAAGACGATTTGAACCTTTTGGCTTTCCATAGGTTAGACCATGCGCCATGCTCATATTGATTTTGTCCATCCACACCAGATGCAATCAGGACACGCAGGTTGAAATATCAAAACGAACTCTGAACCAACTACATTAATTTGGTGCCAGGTCGAAAAGTATTAAACATTTATGGCAATTTAGCTAGCTAGCATGCTGTTGCTAGCGAATTTGTCCTGGGATATAAACATTGGGTTGTTATTTTACCTGAAATGCACGAGGTCCTCTACTCCGACAATTAATCCACAGATAAAAGGGTGAACAGAGTTAACCTACAGATCGAGTTATTCCCCCACACCGGTTAGACAGGTAAGACGTTTTGATTTCATAATAGCCTATCGGAAAGAGCAGATTGTAAGGTTTTTAAAACGCATACATTTGCCAAACACTTCAAATTAAGGCATTGGCTCTATTTTAAATGTTTTTATTTTTTTAAATATTACAGCCGCTATTCCATGCGTTCTACATGTGAGCACTTCCAATCAAAATCAAATTAAATGTTATTGGTCGCATACACATATTTAGCAGATGTTATTGCGGGTGTAGCGAAATGCTTGTGTTCCTAGCTCCAGCAGTGCAGTAATATCTAACAATTCACAACAATACACACAGATCTAAAAGTAAAATAATGGAATGAAGAAATATATAAATATTAGGACGAGCAATGTCGGAGTCTGGAGTGTGTTTTTATATATATATATATATATATATATATATATATATATATATATATATGATGGGATGTATGGACATTATAGACAGTATGTTAGTGGTGCGCGGGTCAGCTGTTTGTTCAACCGCACCTGCCCGCAATTGATAACAACCCATCCACAACCACCCAAATTACATCAGTTTGACCTGTGAAAACACCCAACGTGTTTCTGATAAGATTTCAGTTCGGCTTCGATACATATTTTATGTGGTTTAAATACTATCAGCTTTTATGATGCTTTTATGATGAAGACAGCACCTCTACAGATGGTATCTAACTGAGCATTGCATTCTCTCAATATGCATAAATAAATAAATCATATTTCTCCACTCCTGTTCCCGTCCAAATTTTGCCTACATTTGGTGTATAATTTTACTGCAAGAAATGCTTAATTCTGCAGGAGTTATTATTAAGGCTATAGCCCTATTTGCATGGGACTAGTATTACTAGAACGTTGATTATGCATTTATTACCCCAGAATGTCCGTTATCCCAGCATTTGGCAATGTTCAATTCATTGTCACAAAACGTATAAACAAAAAAATTCACTGAAAGTCGATAAATGTAGGCCCTTCATATATAGGCTATTTATTGAATCAGTTATTGTTTGTCTGCTCAAACAGCGAGCAACACCTGTCCTACTCTGACATTTGTCTCAAAACACAGGGATGTCGATTCTTTGGAGTTTGCCAAAAAAAAAGAGTAGGTTATTCTGGTTAGTCAATGTCCAGATTTCAGTTTCCATTTAACCCATCTAAACTGTAGGCTACAGTTCCCTTGACATGTCAAATTGATGTAATTTGGAGATACATCTTTTTTTGTTATTGCATTTTCTTCCTGGTCCCTAAATGTATTTGCTCCACAAAAGAAGCAGAGATGACAGAGAACTTTACCGATGTCAACTAGATCAAAGCATTCATTCTATCGATTTATAACATTATTCTGGTGAGCAAGGTTTTATTTAACTGGAGAATGTTACAGGGGCAGGGAGAAATGATATATGTTCTCCTAAAGTCGTGGATGTGTCATTCTAATTTAATGAGAGGAACATTTTTGAAGGTTTTTCTTGTAATAAGGGTGTTATGTGGCATTATCACATCTGCTAAATGACTACCAAGTAAAATGCAAATGTCAGGTTAGGGAAGGTTTTGCTGTACTTTCCATCTGTCAGGGATCTCCCTGGATCATGGCTTACAGAGCTTAAATTAGTTAATTCAATAGGTGTGCAGCTCAAACAAGTTATTGTCACAACCTCTCCTGGTTCGGGCAGGCTTCGGCGTTCGTCGTCACCAGCCTTCTAGCCACTGCCGCTCCTCATCTCATCATTCCATTTGTTTTGTCTTGTCTATTATACACACCTGGTTCATATCCCCTCATTAGTACTTGTATAAGTGTTCCCTCTGCCCCCTTGTCCTTGTGTGTGATTGTTTATTGTGAGGAGAGTGTAGCTCGGTTGAGCTCCGTGTATTTTGTATTGCCGGGGTATATTTCCTGTGTACCTGTTTTGCGCACTGGACTGTTTGACGCATTTCTGCGTAACTCTGTATTCCGGAATAAATTCTGTATTCTGTGATTTACACTCCTGCGCCTGACTCCTTCAAATCACCCATCACAGAATCACACACCCGCCATGGAGTCAGCAGGAGAGGAGCGCATGCCTGGAGTCGTGGCACAGGTCCAGGAGCATTCGACGATGCTAGCCAGCTTGGGAGAAGCGATGGATCGGGTTCTCCAGGTCGTCCAACGCCTGGAGAAGAGAGGACCCGATCTGTCGGGACCAGCTGGGCGACCGGATCCAGCCACCCACACCCCAGCACCCAGAGGGATCCATATATCCCGACCACGGGATTTCGACAGGACAGCTGCTCTCTGCCAGGGATTCCTCCTCCAACTGGAGCTTTACTATTCCAGCATCAGCCCGACCCCATCGGAGCGGGAGAAGGTGTCCGCCCTCGTCTCCTGCCTCTCGGGGAAAGCCCTGGAGTGGGCCAACGCGGTCTAGAATGAAGGAGGAGCCGCGTTGGACAACTACGGGGAGTTCACTCGCCTCTTTCGGGCTGTCTTCGATCACCCGCCCGAGGGTAGAGAGGCGAGCGAGTGGCTGGTCCACCTGAGGCAGGAGACGAGGACCGCGCAGGACTTCGCCCTGGAGTTCCGGACTCTAGCAGCTGGGTCCGGGTGGAACGAGCAGGCCCTCATCGACCACTTCCGATGCCATCTACGGGAGGATGTCCGAAGGGAGCTAGCCTGCCGGGACACCATGTTGTCCTTCACTCAACTGGTGGACATGGCCATCCGGATGGACAACCTGCTGGCGGCCAGAGGACGTTCTGGAGGGGGCCTGCCCGTTCCAACCCCGCCCGACCTGGATCACAAGCTGATGGAGCTGAGTGGAGCGGCGATCCGGGAGAGCGGCGCACGACAGCGCCAGTGTCACTCTGGTGGCACGAGAGGACATTTCACTGCACGATGTCGTCAGCGTTCTTTTGGGTCTGGAGGCGGCAGGCAAGGCACTCTCGCGTCACCCCAGGTATTGAACACCCACACTTGTTCAGAGCCCTCTGCTGTGCACTGTACACTACCCATCCACTTTCCTGATTACATTGAGGTTCCCCAGTGTAAGGCGATTCAGGCTCGCTGGGAACATTATGGACAGGTCATTTTCACACAGTCTAGGCATTACATTGGTTCCCCTATCCATTCCACTCTCCATCAGAGCACTTGACAGTCGACCATTAGGGTCCGGGTTCGTTAGGGAGGTTACAGCACCAGTCACTATGGTTACACACGAGAATCATCGCAGGCAAGTCACTTTTTTTTATTATTGAGTCTCCTGCTTTCCCTGTTGTGTTAGGTATTCCCTGGTTAGCACTCCACAACCCCACCTTTTCATGGCCGCAGAGGGTTCTCACGGGGTGGTCGCGAGAGTGTCAGGGTAGGTGTCTAGGCGTTTCCGTTGGTGCAACCACAGTGGAAAGTCCAGACAGTACCTCCACCGTAAGCATTCCCCCCAAATACCTCGATTTGGCACACGCGTTTTCCAAAACGCAGGCGAACAAATTACCACCTCATCGGGTGGGGGATTGCGCGATAAACCTCCGGGTAGACGCTGTGCCTCCCAGGAGTCATGTGTATCCCCTGTCACAGGCTGAAATGGAGGCTATGGAGACATACGTCTCTGAGTCCCTGCACCAGGGGTTTATACGTCCCTCCACTTCGCCCGCCTCGTCAAGTTAATTTTTTGTGAAGAAGAAAGACGGCGGTCTGCGCCCTTGCTTTGATTACCGATCACTGAACAAGGGGACGATACGATTGAGTTATCCTCTACCCCTCATTCCTCATGTCTGTTTTTCCAACAGTCCGTCTCCATCCTCGGATACCGCATTACCACCTCAGGTGTGGAGACGGAGGGAGATCGCATTTCAGCCGTGCGTAATTGGCCGACTCCAACCACGGTAAAGGAGGTGCAGCGCTTTATTGGCTTTGCCAACTACTACCGGAGGTTTATCCAGGTCTTTGGCAAGGTCGCAGCTCCCATCACATCTCTGTTGAAGGGTGGGCCGTCCCTGCTCCGCTGGTCTGCTGAGGCTGACAGGGCCTTCAGTAACCTGAGGGGTCTGTTCACCTTAGCCCCGGTACTGGCCCACCCCGATCCATCACTACCGTTCGTAGTGGAGATGGATGCGTCCGAGGTAGGGATAGGCACAGTCCAATCTCAACGCTCGGGCACGCCACCCAAGCTCCGCCCCTGTGCCTTCTTCTCCAAGAAGCTCAGCCCGGCGGAGCAGAACTACGACGTTGGTGATCGGGAGCTGTTGGCTGTTGTCCGAGCCCTGACCGTGTGGAGGCACTGGCTCGAAGGGGCGAAACACCCTTTCCTCGTCTGGACGGACCACCGTAACCTGGAGTACATCCGGGCAGCGAAGAGGCTGAACCCTCGCCAGGCCAGGTGGGCCCTATTCTTCACCCGGTTTGATTTTACACTATCATACATCCCGGGTACGAAGAACGTGAAGGCAGACGCACTGTCACGGCTGTACGACACAGAGGAGAGGCCCAGAGACAACACCCCCATACTCCCGACCTCCTGCATTGTGGCGCCGGTAGTATGGGGGATGGACACGGATATAAAGCAGACGTTACACACAGAGCCATCTCCATCTCAGTGTCCAGCTGGGCTGCAGTACATGCCTGCTCTTGTCCGTGACCGTCTGATCTACTGGGCACACACGTCCCCCTCCTCTTGTCACCCAGGTATCGGTCACACAGTGCGCTGCCTGACCGGAAAGTATTGGTGGCCTACCTTGGTTAAGGATGTGAGGGTGTATGTCTCCTCCTGCTCTGTGTGCGCCCAGAGTAAGACACCTAGGCACCTCCCAGCGGGTAAGTTACAGTCTTTACCAGTTCCACAACGGCCATGGTCTCACCTGAGTATTGATTTCCTTACTGATCTTCCCCTCTCTCAAGGTAACACCACCATCCTGGTCATTGTGGACCGCTTTTCCAAAGCCTGCCGCCTACTTCCTCTGCCCGGTCTCCCCACGACCCTGCAGACTGCGGAGGCCCTGTTTACACACGTCTTCCGGCACTACGGGGTACCAGAGGACATAGTGTCTGACCGGGGTTCCCAGTTCACATCCAAGGTCTGGAAGGCGTTCATGGAACGTCTGGGGGTCTCAGTCAGCCTGACCTCTGGTTTCCACCCTCAGTCTAATGGGCAGGTGGAACGGGTGAATCGGGATGTGGGTAGGTTCCTGCGGTCCTACTGCCAGGACTGGCAGGGGGAGTGGTCGATGTTCTTGCCATGGGCCGAATATGCCCAGAACTCCGTCACTCCTCCACTAACCTAACGCCATTCCAATGTGTTCTAGGTTATCAACCGGTTCTGGCACCGTGGCCCCAGAGCCAGACCGAGGCTCCTGCGCTGGATGACTGGTTTCGGCGCGCGGAGGAGACGTGGAACGCTGCTCACGTCCACCTACAACGCGCCGTGTGTCTTCAGAAGGCCAACGCTGACCGCCACCTCAGTGAGGCCCCGGTCTTCGTACCGGGTGATCAGGTCTGGCTCTCGACCCGGAATCTTCCCCTCCGCCTGCCCTGCCGGAAGCTGAGCCCGCGGTTTGTGGGGACGTTCAGAGTCCTGAGGAGGATAAACGAGGTTACCTATAGGTTATTACTCCCACCACATTATTGTATTAACCCCTCGTTCCATGTGTCTCTCCTCAGGCCGGTGGTGGCTGGTCCGCTCCAGGAGTCTGAGGAGCGGGAGGTCCCTCTGCCTCCTCTGGACATCGAGGGGCCCCCGGCGTACTCCGTCCGTTCCATCCTGGATTTGAGGTATCGGGTGGGGGGCAATCAGTACCTCGTGGAGTGGGAGGGGTATGGTCCGGAGGAGCGGTGCTGGGTCCCGGTGAAGGGTATCCTCGATCCCTCCCTGTTGCGGGATTTCCACCGTCGCCATCCGGCTCGCCCTGCTCCGCGTCCTCCTGGCCGTCCCCGAGGCCGGTGTCGACGAGCTGCTGGAGCTGTGTGTCAAGGGGTGGGGGTGGGGGTTGGGGGGGTACTGTCGCGTTCGTCGTCACCGACCTTCTAGCCACTGCCGCTCCTCATCTCATCATTCCATTTGTTTTGTCTTGTCTATTACACACACCTAGTTCATATCCCCTCATCAGTACTTGTATAAGTGTTCCCTCTGCCCCCTTGTCCTTGTGTGTGATTGTTTATTGTGAGGGGAGTGTAGCTCGGTTGAGCGCCGTGTATTTTGTATTGCCGGGGTATTTTTCCCTGTGTGCCTGTTTGGTTCCAGGGCGCCTGTTTTGTGCACTGGACTGCTTGACTCATTTCTGCGTAACTCTGTATTCCGGAATAAATTCTGTATTCTGTGATTTACCCTCCTGCGCCTGACTCCTTCAAATCACCCATCACAGTTATATTCTGCTAATGATTTTCTTTTTTTTCTCTCATCGCTGCAACTCTCCAACTTGTCGAGTCATGTGTCCTCTGAAACATGACCCACCAAACCACGCTTCTTAACGCCCGCTTAACCCGGAAGCCAGCCACACCAATGTGTCGGAGGAAACACTGTTCAACTGACAACAGAGCTCAGCCTGCAGGCGCCCGGCCCGCCACAAAGAGTCGCTAGAGCGCGATGAGCCAAGTAAAGCCCCCCCGGCCAAACCCTCCCCTAACCCAGACAACACTGGGCCAATTGTGTGCCGCCCTATGGGACTCCCAATCACGGCCGGTTGTGATACAGCCTGGGATCGACCCTGGGTCTGTAGTGATGCCTTAGACCACTGCGCCACTCGGGAGGCCCATATTCTGCTAATTCTAATTGTAAAAGTCATTTTCTTTACGATCACTGATGTCAGATATACTGTAGATAACTACCTAGTCTATGTTTACTTAGACTGGTCTAGGTTTATTATCTGATCAAGATGGTGCCGACAGACATTTTTTGTGTTTTATGTCTTACATTATTAGCCCAGAACGTTTTTTGTGTTATTACATACAGCCGGACATAAGTTTTGGATATCAGAGCGGCGTTAACTCATCAGCATTACGACCAGGAATACAACTTTCCCGAATTGGATCCGTGGTTCGTACCCCCCAGGGCAATTTAACTTATCCCAGAGGTGCTCCAAGACACCGCCGGCGGAGAAGAGGTATTCGGAGTGGACTTCTAGTCCGACTCAGGAGGCGTGCACACCATCCACCGCTTCCGAGTATATTACTCGCTAATGTTCAGTCTCTGGACAATAAAGTAGACAAGCTCAGGGCGAGGATCTCCTTCCAGAGAGACATCAGGGACTGTAACATACTCTGTTTCACGGAATCATGGCTCTCTCGGGATATACTGTCCCCGTCCAAACAGCCAGCTGGGTTCTCAGTACATCACGCAGACAGGAATAAAGAACTATCTGGGAAGAAGAAGGGCGGTAGTGTATTTTTCATGATTAACTACTCATGGTGTGATTGTGATAACATTCAGAAACTCAAGTCCTTTTGTTCACCCGACCTAGAATACCTCACAATCAAATGTCGACCGTATTACCTCCCAAAATAATTATCTTCAGTAATAGTCACAGCCGTGTATATTCCCCCTCAATCCTATACCACGACGGCCCTCAAGGAACTACACTGGACTTTATGCAAACTGGAAACCACATATCCTGAGGCCGCATTTATTGTAGCTGGGGATTTTAACAAATATAATTTGAGGAAAACGCTATTGAAGTTCTATCAACACATTGACTGTAGTACGCGCTCTGGTAAAACACTCGATCACTGCTACTCCCCCTTTCGAACGAAGTGCCTACCTCCCCTGCCCTCCCTTAGGCAAATCAGATCACGACTCCATTTTGCTCCTCCCTTCCTATATGCAGAAACTCAAACAGGAAGCACCCGTGATAAGGTCGATTCAACGCTGGTCTGACCAATCGGAATCAATGCTTCAACAATGTTTTGATCACGCGGACTGGGATATGTTCCGGGTAGCCTCTGAGAATAACATTGACGTATACACGGACATGGTGATTGAGTTAATCAGGAAGTGTATAGGGGGTGTTGTTCCCACTGTGACTATTAAAACCTACCCAAACCAGAAACCATGGATAGATGGCAGCATTCACGCAATACTGAAAGTGTGAACCACCGCATTTAACCATGGCAAGGTGACTGGGAATATGGTTGAATACAAACAGTGTAGTTATTCCCTCCATAAGGCAATCAAACAGGCAAAAACGTCAGTACAGAGACAAAGTGGAGTCGCAATTCAACGGCTCAGACACGCGACGTAGGTGGCTCGGTCTACAGACAATCACAGATTACAAAGGGAAAACCAGCCACGTCACGGACACCAACATCTTGCTCCCAGACAAGCTAAACACCTTCTTCGCCCACTTTGAGGATAACACAAGGCCACCGACGCGGCCCGCTCCCAAGGACTGTGGGCTCTTGTTCTTCATGGCCGACGTGAGTAAGACATTTAAGCGTGTTAACCCTTGCAAGGCTGCCGGCACAGATGGCAGACCAGCTGGCTGGTGTGTTTACGGACATATTCAATCTCTCCCTATCCCAGTCTGCTTTCCCAACTTGCTTCAAGATGTCCACCATTGTTCCTGTACCCAAGAAAACAAAGGTAACTGAACTAAATGACTATCGCCTCATAGCACTCACTTCTGTCATCTCTATGTATATAGGGCAGCATCCTCTAAGGTGCAGGGTTGAGTAACCGGGTGGTAGCCGGCTAGTGATGGCTATTTAACAGTCTGATGGCCTTGAGATTGAAGCTGTTTTTCAGTCTCTCGGACCCAGCTTTGATGCACCTGTACTGACCTCGCCTTCTGGATGATAGCGGGGTGAACAGGCCATGGCTTGGGTGGTTGATGTCCTTGATGATCTTTTTGGCCTTCCTGTGACATCTGGTGCTGTAGGTGTGCTGGAGGGCGGGTAGTTTGCCCACGGTAATGCGTTGGGCAGACTGCACCACCCTCTGGAGAGCCCTGCAGTTGCGGGCGGTGCAGTTGCCATACAGCCCAACAGGATGCTCTCAATGGTGCATCTGTAAAAGTTTGCGAGTGTCTTAGGGGCCAAGCCAAATTTCTTCAGCCTCCTGAGGTTGAAGAGGTGCTGTTGCACCTTCTTCACCACACTGTCTGTGTGGGTGGACCATTTCAGATTGTCAGTGATGTGTACCACTTGAAGCTGTACACCTTCTCCACTGTGGTCCTGTCGATGTGGATGGGGGTGTGCTCCCTCTGCTGTTTCCTGAAGTCCACGATCAGCTCCTTTGTTTTGTTGACGTTGAGGGAGAGGTTATTTTCCTGGCACCACTCCGCCAGGGCCCTCACCTCCTCCCTGTAGGCTGTCTCGTCATTGTTGGTAATCAGGCCTACTACTGTTGTGTCGTCTGCAAACTTGATGATTGAGTTGGAGGCGTGCATGGCCAAGCAGTCATGCGCGAACAGGGAGTACAGGAGGGGGCTGAGCATGCACCCTTGTGGGGCCCCTGTGTTGAGGATCAGCGTAGTGGAGGTGTTGTTTCCTACCTTCTTGTCGGAGCATAGCTGACTAAACTCAACTCCACAATTTATGATGGGAGTTGAGCAGCGACTAGTATGGGCGCACTGGTGTTCTATTTTAATAAATCCATTGAATATACACCATTAAAATAAATCCATTATTAATTTGTTTAGGCAGATCCTAAGAAACATTATAAGACTAAAAAAATTTATTTTCAAAAGAATACATCTGCACACCACTACTAGGCCTACCACTGAAGCTATAAAAGCGTATGCAGGCAAGAACATGGTAAAAATGGGCCTGTTTGTAAGGGGGTCATATAAACATTGCCCACATTTTCTAAAAGGCAAAATACCATACAGTGAGGGAAAAAAGTATTTGATCCCCTGCTGATTTTGTACGTTTGCCCACTGACAAAGAAATGATCAGTCTATAATTTTAATGGTATGAACAGTGAGAGACAGAATAACAACAAAAAAATCCAGGAAAACTCATGTCAAAAATGTTTAATGAGGGAAATAAGTATTTGACCCCTCTGCAAAACATTACTTAGTACTTGGTGGCAAAACCCTTGTTGGCAATCACAGAGGTCAGACGTTTCTTGTAGTTGGCCACCAGGTTTGCACACATCTCAGGAGGGATTTTGTCCCAGTCCTCTTTGCAGATCTTCTCCAAGTCATTAAGGTTTCGAGCCTGACGTTTGGCAACTCGAACCTTCAGCTCCCTCCACAGATTTTCTATGGGATTAAGGTCTGGAGACTGGCTAGGCCACTCCAGGACCTTAATGTGCTTCTTCTTGAGCCACTCCTTTGTTGCCTTGGCCGTGTGTTTTGGGTCATTGTCACGCTGGAATACCCATCCACGACCCATTTTCAATGCCCTGGCTGAGGGAAGGAGGTTCTCACCCAAGATTTGACGGTACATGGCCAAGTCCATCGTCCCTTTGATGCGGTGAAGTTGTCCTGTCCCCTTAGCAGAAAAACACCCCCAAAGCATAATGTTTCCACCTCCATGTTTGACGGTGGGGATGGTGTTCTTGGGGTCATAGACAGCATTCCTCATCCTCCAAACACGGAGAGTTGAGTTGATGCCAAAGAGCTCCATTATGGTCTCATCTGACCACAACACTTTCACCCAGTTCTCCTCTAAATCATTCAGATGTTCATTGGCAAACTTCAGATGGGCTTGTATTTGTGCTTTCTTGAGCAGGGGGACCTTGCGGGCGCTGCAGGATTGCAGTCCTTCACGGCGTAGTGTGTTACCAATTGTTTTCTTGGTGACTATGGTCCCAGCTGCTTTGAGATCATTGACAAGATCCTCCTGTGTAGTTCTGGGCTGATTCCTCACCGTTCTCATGATCATTGCAACTCCACGAGGTGAGATCTTGCATGGAGCCCCAGTCTGAGGGAGATTGACAGTTATTTTGTGTTTCTTCCATTTGCGAATAATTGCACCAACTGTTGTCACCTTCTCACCAAGCTGCTTGGCGATGGTCTTGTAGCCCATTCCAGCCTTGTGTAGGTCTACAATCTTGTCCCTGACATCATTGGAGAGCTCTTTGGTCTTGGCCATGGTGGAGAGTTTGGAATCTGATTGCTTCTGTGGACAGGTGTCTTTTATACAGGTAACAAGCTGAGGTTAGGAGCACTCCCTTTAAGAGTGTGCTCCTAATCTCAGCTCGTTACCTGTATAAAATACTTTTTTCCCTCACTGTAAATCCTATGTGAAAGCAGTATGTCTACATAGAAAGGAAGCTTGTATGCGCCATTATGTGATGATGGATGCTAAATTGTCTGTCTGGTGTTTCAGTGCCCCTCAAGAAAACCAGCCAATCAGAAGATTATCCCTGATCTATATAATGTATTCTCTCTATCTCTTTCTTACTGGTAAGTAAGGCTTCACGTTGGCTACTAGTGATGCATGGTTTGACTCATAACCCGCAGTCCCTGCGGTTATATCCGCGGGGCAGATGGGTTTACGGTCATGAAATATTGTGTGGATGAAGGGCGGGTTGAATAAAGACAAAACAATACCTATAAAAATCCATAAATGTATCATTGTTATGCAATTTATATCTATAGGCAACATTTAGGTTTTTCTTTCATTATTTTAGGCTATCTGGCATTAGTGCGTAAGCTTCAGTGCCTATCTGTACATGTGCCAAATAGCCTGCACGCCAAATGCTTTTGGGAATGGGCAGAAAAAGTTAATGCCCATCCACGGAGGCAAAAATGACAATGTCAGAGTTTAATTCAATAAGAGAAAAGCTGCGAAATGAAGTTTAAAATAAAGAGAAGGGAGGGCCAGAAAAGTAATGTTTGGGAAAGAATTTGGAGTGGAGGAATATGATTTCTTCCTTTCAGCATCTTGAGAGAATGTGAATGCGCAGTTATATCACCTCTACAGAAGGTATCTTTATCAGCATCATAAAATCTGATAGTATTTCAACCACATAAAATATGCATCTAAGCCAAACTGAAATCTTATCAAAAACATGTTGGGTCGTTTTCACAGCTTTCTATTTCCTTACAACCGGTCAAACTGATGTCATTTGTACATTTTGCACAGAACATCTTTCCATTTTTGTTTTTTTTGTTATTGCATTTTCTCCCCGGTCCCTAAACGTCTTTGCTCCATGAAAGAGGCAGAGATGACAGAGAAATGTACCGATGTCAACTAGATTAAAGCATTAATTCTATCGATTTATGACATTATTCTGGTGAGCAAGGGTTTATTTAGTCTTCTATGTCAACGTAGAATGACAGAAGAGAAGCTGCATGTATCTAATTATATGTCGGAAATTATAAGCAGAAACATAACTAAATCAGAAGAAAATCCTGCACCCCGTCAAAAAATTGTTTGGCTGTCTCTGACTGTAGCCTACAGCGCATTTTCTATCTATATCAGCAGGTTAGGGCCTCAGATTTTCTCTTTGTCACATAAAGTCAGGCAGTTGCAGATGGGTTATTAGCAATTGCGGGTGCAGGTGAACAAACAGCTGACCCGCATACCACTATTGGCTACTACTGGTGGTAGCCAGCCCTACACAATTATTTGGCTTATCATGATGCTCATGTTTTATGGAAGTATTTGTCATGTAAATTCAATTAAAATGGTTTAAAATAAATTACAAAGTAAAAAAAATCAGAAGTAATTGCTGTGGATTGGAAAAGCGGTCCCTGAACCAATAATATATTTGTTTGTTTTTCTTTTTTTGCACACAAGAAAATACAAAACAATATGATCAGAGCTTTTAAAAGGCAAACGAAAAGTGCATGTGCAGGAGAGGTAGAAAACAAGAAACAACTCATTAGAGATTTACACAAAGAAAAAAGAACACATGATTAATCATTAAAAATAAACAGTTGGTTGTATTCATGCAGGTCATATGGGGGTGGAAGCTATTGAAGTTTTAAGGAAGTATTTTTGACATAGAATGAAATAAAAGTCAGAAAATACACAAAAGTCAAAAACTACAAAAGTAATTGCTGTGGATTGGACAGGTGAAGTCCCTGAACCAATAACAGTTGGTTTTATTCATGCAGGTGATATGGGGTGGAAGCTATTGAGGTTTTAAGGAAGTATTTCTCATGTAAAGTCAATCACAATTCATAGAAAATAGACAAAATAAATAAAATACAACATGAATTGCCGTGGATTGGAGGGAAGAGGTCCCTGAACCAATAACAGTTGGTTATATTCATGCAAGTGATATGGGGTCGAAGCTATTGAAGTTTTAATAAAGTATTAAGTACTTTTTAATATATGCCATTTAGCCGATGTTTTTATCCAAAGCGACTTTGTCATGCTTGCATATCAATTTTTTCATTTAAATTCAATTGAAATTCATACGAAATAGACCAAATCAAAAAGCACAACTCGTGGAAGCTATTGAAGTTTTCTGTAAGTTATTTTATGTAAAGTGAATTAAAATGAATAGAAAATAGATCAAGTGTAAAAGAAAATAGCTAAACTAATTTCCATGGATTGGAGAGAAGAGGTCTCTGAACCACTGAGGTAACAAAGTCATACAGTGGCTTGCGAAAGTATTCACCCACCTTGGCATTTTTCCTATTTTGTTGCCATGGATTTTTGGGGGGTTGGTATCATTTCATTTACACAACATGCCTACCACTTTGAAGATGCAAAATATTTTTTCTTGTGAAACAAACAAGAAATACAGTGGGGAAAAAAAGTATTTAGTCAGCCACCAATTGTGCAAGTTCTCCCACTTAAAAAGATGAGAGAGGCCTGTAATTTTCATCATAGGTACACGTCAATTATGACAGACAAAATGAGAAAAAAAATCCAGAAAATCACATTGTAGGATTTTTTATGAATTTATTTGCAAATTATGGTGGAAAATAAGTATTTGGTCAATAACAAAAGTTTCTTAATACTTTGTTATATACCCTTTGTTGGCAATGACACAGGTCAAACGTATTCTGTAAGTCTTCACAAGGTTTTCACACACTGTTGCTGGTATTTTGGCCCATTCCTCCATGCAGATCTCCTCTAGAGCAGTGATGTTTTGGGGCTGTCGCTGGGCAACACGGACTTTCAACTCCCCTCCAAAGATTTTCTATGGGGTTGAGATCTGGAGACTGGCTAGGCCACTCCAGGACCTTGAAATGCTTCTTACGAAGCCACTCCTTTGTTGCCCGGGCAGTGTGTTTGGGATCATTGTCATGCTGAAAGACCCAGCCACGTTTCATCTTCAATGCCCTTGCTGATGGAAGGAGGTTTTCACTCAAAATATCACGATACATGGCCCCATTCATTCTTTCCTTTACACGGATCAGTCGTCCTGGTCCCTTTGCAGAAAAACAGCCCCAAAGCATGATGTTTCCACCTCCATGCTTCACAGTAGGTATGGTGTTCTTTGGATGCAACTCAGCATTCTTTGTCCTCCAGTTTTCTTTACCAAAAAACACTGCAGGATTTGAGTCCCTGGCGGCGTAGTGTGTTACTGATGGTAGGCTTTGTTACTTTGGTCCCAGCTCTCTGCAGGTCATTCACAAGGTCCCCCCGTGTGGTTCTGGGATTTTTGCTCACCGTTCTTGTGATCATTTTGACCCCACGGGGTGAGATCTTGCGTGGAGCCCCAGATCGAGGGAGATTATCAGTGGTCTTGTATGTCTTCCATTTCCTAATAATTGCTCCCACAGTTGATTTCTTCAAACCAAGCTGCTTACCTATTGCAGATTCAGTCTTCCCAGCCTGGTGCAGGTCTACAATTTTGTTTCTGGTGTCCTTTGACAGCTCTTTGGTCTTGGCCATAGTGGAGTTTGGAGTGTGACTGTTTGAGGTTGTGGACAGGTGTCTTTTATACTGATAACAAGTTCAAACAGGTGCCATTAATACAGGTAACGAGTGGAGGACAGAGGAGCCTCTTAAAGAAGAAGTTACAGGTCTGTGAGAGCCAGAAATCTTGTTTGTTTGTAGGTGACCAAATACTTATTTTCCACCATAATTTGCAAATAAATTCATTAAAAATCCTACAATGTGATTTTCTGTATTTTTTTTCCTCAATTTGTCTGTCATAGTTGACGTGTACCTATGATGAAAATTACAGGCCTCTCTCATCTTTTTAAGTGGGAGAACTTGCACAATTGGAGGCTGACTAAATACTTTTTTCCCCCACTGTAAGACAAAAAAAACAGAAAACTTGAGCTTGCATAACTATTCATCCCCCCCAAAGTCAATACTTTGTAGAGCCACCTTTTGCAGCAATTACAGCTGCAAGTCTCTTGAGGTATGTCTCTATAAGCTTGGCACATCTAGCCACTGGGATTTTTGCCCATTCTTCAAGGCAAAACTGCTCCAGCTCCTTCAAGTTGGATGGGTTCCGCTGGTGTACAGCAATCTTTAAGTCATCCCACAGATTCTCAATTGGATTGAGGTCTGGGCTTTGACTAGGCCATTCCAAGACATTTAAATGTTTCTCCTGACACCACCATGCTTCACTGTGGGGATGGTGTTCTCGGGGTGATGAGAGGTGTTGGGTTAGCGCCAGACATAGCGTTTTCCTTGATGGCAAAAAAGCTACATTTTAGTCTCATCTGACCAGAGTACCTTTTTCCATATGTTTGGGGAGTCTCCCACATGCCTTTTGGCGAACACCAAACGTGTTTGCTTATTTTCTTCTTTAAGCAATGGCTTTTTTCTGGCCACTCTTCCGTAAAGCCCAGCTCTGTGGAGTGTACGGCTTAAAGTGGTCTTTTGGACAGATACTCCAATCTCCGCTGTGGAGCTTTGCAGCTCCTTTAGGGTTATCTTTGGTCTCTTTGTTGCCTCTCTGATTAATGCCCTCCTTGCCTGGTCCGTGAGTTTTGGTGGACGGCCCTCTCTTGGCAGGTTTGTTGTGGTGCCATATTCTTTCAATTTTTTAATAATGGATTTAATGGTGCTCCATGGGATGTTCAAAGGTTCAGATATTTTTTATAACCAAACCCTGATCTGTACTTCTCCACAACTTTGTCCCTGACCTGTTTGGAGAGCTCCTTGGTCTTTCTTGGTGGTGCCCCTTGCTTAGTGGTGTTGCAGACTCTAGGGCCTTTCAGAACAGGTGTATATATACTGAGATCATGTGACAGATCACGTGACACTTGGATTGCACACAGGTGGACTTTATTAAACTAATTATGTGACTTCTGAAGGTAATTGGTTGCACCAGATCTTATATAGGGGCTTCATAGCGAAGGGGGTGAATACATATGCACGCACCACTTTTCCGTTTTTTATTTCTTTCATTTCACTTCACCAATTTGGACTATTTTGTGTATGTTGATTACATGAAATCCAAATAAAAATCCATTTAAGTTACAGGTTGTAATGCAACAAAATAGGAAAAACGCCAAGGGGGATGAATACTTTTGCAAGGCACTGTATTGGTTTGAGAGCTCTGTCATGTGGTTTTAAGAAGCTACTGACATTTGTCATTAATATGCAGTAGTAGGCGTTGCGGTTTTAAGACGGCCCTTAACCCTAGGTGTAGTGGAGAGTAACATTTTAGCTACATTTCACCTACAAAGAGGGAAATACGACACCGAATTACAAAAAGGGATGTCACTTATTTGCTATCGTCAGCTTATTCAGAATATGTAATTGATATTTCTGGCATGTTCCGTTGAAGAGGTATTGACGAGCAAAGTCAGAATCTTTAATATAAAGCTAACTATACCATAGTGTTACCTCTGGATATCTGTCTGTTAATCAGATGTTTATTATGTTTGTATGGTGATACAGCCCAAGCTGTCCAATCGAATAACACGGTTGGTCTTGAGGCCAGGCTGAGATGTGACCACGGTCTTCAGAACGCTGACATCATCAGATGGAGATGGTGGGATACTTAGATTGCCTACTGGGACAAGAGTCTATCCAAGGTAGAACCACGTTACAATTTTACAGATGGAGGGGCCACCCTGATCATCAACCACTTCACCAAGGAGGATGCTGGGAGTTAAACGTGTGTGGCATACAACACTCTCCAGCAGAACTATAAGTATGTGGAGGGAGAACTAAAGGTGCAAGGTGAGGCTCGTCACCTAGGATGCAATATGGAGAAGATGGTCTAAGTGGATTGTGTGTGTGTGTTTGTGTGTGCAATGTGACGTTGTGTCTTGATGTCATGGCGCTCCAGTGACTGAGGTTCTTGTCTTTCCATGGATATCTACTCTAATGGCCTTGTTTGAATACGCATAACTTCCTCCATTGAGGTAATCATCATTGACTTGACAGGCTGCATTGATGACTGCATGGGTCAGTGTTTTCCAACTCCGGTCCTGGTGAACTATTGGATGTGTAGGTAGGTATTCCAGTCCAGCAAAAACACAATTGATACAAATTCTAATCAAGGTTTTAACTCTGGACCATGATTAGCTGAATCAGATGTGTTAGTGTAGGGTTGGATCGAAAGCCTACGAACCTTAGCTCTCCAAGACCAAAGTTGAAGACCCTTGGAACTGGAGAATCTTAAAAGGGGCAGGGAGAAATTAGAGATGTTCTCCTAAAGTAGTGGAAGTGTCATTCTACTTTAATGAGAGGAACATTTTTGAAGGTTTTTCTTGTAATAAGGGTGTTATGTGGCATTTTCACGTCTGCTAAATGACTATCATGTAAAATACAAATGTCAGGTTAGGGAAGGTTTTTCTGTACCTTCCATCTGTCAGGGATCTCCCCGAATCATGGCATACAGAGCTTAAATTAGTTAATTCAATAAATGTGCATATTCTGCTAAATCTAATTGTACATTTTACATTTTAGTCATTTAGCAGACGCTCTTACAGTGAGGGAAAAAAGTATTTGATCCCCTGCTGATTTTGTACGTTTGCCCACTGACAAAGACATGATCAGTCTATAATTTTAATGGTAGGTTTCTTTGAACAGTGAGAGACAGAATAACAACAACAAAATCCAGAAAAACGCATGTCATTAATGTTATAAATTTATAAATCCCTTTGATGCGGTGAAGTTGTCCTGTCCCCTTAGCAGAAAAACACCCCCAAAGCATAATGTTTCCACCTCCATGTTTGACGGTGGGGATGGTGTTCTTGGGGTCATAGGCAGCATTCCTCCTCCTCCAAACACGGCGAGTTGAGTTGATGCCAAAGAGCTCGATTTTGGTCTCATCTGACCACAACACTTTCACCTAGTTCTCCTCTGAATCATTCAAATGTTCATTGGCAAACTTCAGACGGCCCTGTATATGTGCTTTCTTGAGCAGGGGGACCTTGCGGGCGCTGCAGGATTTCAGTCCTTCACAGCGTAGTGTGTTACCAATTGTTTTCTTGGTGACTATGGTCCCAGCTGCCTTGAGATCATTGACAAGATCCTCCCTTGTAGTTCTGGGCTGACTCCACGAGGTGAGATCTTGCATGGAGCCCCAGGCCGAGGGAGATTGACAGTTATTTTGTGTTTCTTCCATTTGCGAATAATCGCACCAACTGTTGTCACCTTCTCACCAAGCTGCTTGGCGATGGTCTTGTAGCCCATCCCAGCCTTGTGTAGGTCTACAATCTTGTCCCTGACATCCTTGGAGAGCTCTTTGGTCTTGGCCATGGTGGAGAGTTTGGATTCTGATTGATTGCTTCTGTGGACAGGTGTCTTTTATACAGGTAACAAGCTGAGATTAGGAGCACTCCCTTTAAGAGTGTGCTCCTAATCTCAGCTCGTTACCTGTATAAAAGACACCTGGGAGCCAGAAATCTTTCTGATTGAGAGGGGGTCAAATACTTATTTCCCTCATTAAAATGCAAATCAATTTATAACATTTTTGACATGCGTTTTTTTGGAAATGTTTTTTGTTATTCTGTCTCTCACTGTTCAAATAAACCTACCATTAAAATTATAGACTGATAATTTATTTGTCAGTGGGCAAACGTACAAAATCAGCAGGGGATCAAATACTTTTTTCCCTCACTGTATCCAGAGCGACTTACAGTTAAGTGAGTGCATACATTTTCATACTTTTTTCATACTGGCCCCCCGTGGGAAACGAACCCACAACCCTGGCGTTGCAAGCGCCATGCTCTACCAACTGAGCTACACGGGGCCCACGTCCTTTCCTTCACGACCACTGATGTCAGATATAGATAACTACCTAGACCACAGGAGGTTGGTGGCACCTTCATTGGTTAGAACGGGCTTGTGGTAATGGCTGGACATTATTATGAGTCGTCCTCCCCTCAGCAGCCTCCTGTGACCTAGTCTGTTTACTTACACTGGTCTAGGTTTATTATACTTCCTCCATCATACTCATGGAGGAAGTATGAGTATGATCAGACAACAGATACCAGTCTTATCTGTGGGGAAGTCCAAAAAGCACAACAAACATTCCATGACATAATTGGTACTGGTAATTTGTCAATAATTTTGTTTGATTTGAATTTGGTTCCATATTGTTATAGATTTCAGAGAATTCCACTGTTTTTCTAGATGATGGAGCAGTGACAGAATGGAGTGACCCTAGTGGCTCAGGCGTCGCTGGTCCTCCTTCTCTCTCAGGTAAGACTTTGTCTAATGTCACTCTCTAAATGTACCTGTTTCAAAATGACGATTCAAGCTTTGTGTTTTTATATCAACTCTATTTGGGGTGGCGCTTTGGGTGAGTCTTTACTGGACACCATTTACTAGTTCTCTTAACTATTATACAGTCGTATAAAACAATTTCCATGATTTCCATTTATAAATAATTGGGTGTTTGGATCAGCAATTTCATTTTGATCTATCAAATAACTGATGGACACAGTAATATTTTAGTAGTGAAATGAGGTTTGTTGGATTAACAGAAAATGTGCAATATTTCATCAAATCGAAATTAGACAGGTGCATAAATTTGGGCACCCCAACAGAAAAATCACATCAATATTTAGTAGAGCCTCCTTTTGCTAAAATAACAGCCTCTAGACGCTTCCTATAGCCTCTATTGAGTGTCTGGATTCTGGATGAAGGTATTTTGGAACATTCCTCCTTACAAAACATCTCCACTTCAGTTAGGTTTGATGGTTGCCGAGCATGGACAGCCCGCTTCAAATCATCCCACAGATTATCAATGATATTCAGGTCTGAGGACTGGGATGGCCATTCCAGAACATTGTACTAGTTCCTCTGCATAAATGCCCGGGTAGATTTTGAGCAGTGTTTTGGGTCGTTGTCTTGTTGAAATATCCAGCCCCGGCGTAACTTCAACTTTGTGACTGATTCTTCAACATTATTCCCAAGAATCTGCTGATATTGAGTGGAATCCATGCGACCCTCAACTTTAACAAGATTCCCAGTACCGGCACTGGCCACACAACCCACAGCATGATGGAACCCCCACCAGATTTTACTGTGGGTAGCAAGTGTTTTTCTTGGAACGCTGTGTTCTTTTGCCCCTTGTTATGACCAAATAACTCAATCTTTGTTTCATCAGTCCACAGCACCTTATTCCAAAATGAAGCTGGCTTGTCCAAATGTGCGTTTGCATACCTCAAGCGACTCTGTTTGTGGCGTGTGTGCAGAAAAGGCTTCTTCCGCATCACTCTCCCGTACAGCTTCTCCTTGTGAAAAGTGCGCTGAATTGTTGAACGATGCACAGTGACACCATCTGCAGCAAGATGATGTTGTAGGTCTTTGGAGGTGGTCTGTGAGCTGTTTTTGATCGTTCTCACCATCCTTCGCCTTTGCCTCCGATATTTTACTTGGCCTGCCACTTCTGGCCTTAACAAGAACTGTGCCTGTGGTCTTCCATTTCTTCACTATGTTCCTCACAGTGGACACTGACAGCTTACATCTCTGCGATAGCTTTTTGTAGCCTTCCCCTAAACCATCATGTTGAACAATCTTTGTTTTCAGGTCATTTGAGAGTTGTTTTGAGGCCCCCATGTTGCCACTTCAGAGGAGAGTCAAAGAGAACAACAACTTGCAATTGGCCACCTTAAATGCCAGGTCGCAGTTGTAAATGAGAACTTGTTCTCAACTGGTTTACCTGGTTAAATAAAGGTGAAATAAAAAAATAAAAAACTTTTCTCATGATTGGATACACTTGTCTATGAAGTTCAAGGCTTAATGAGCTCACCAAACTAATTGTGTGTTCCAATTAATCAGTGCGAAGTAGCTACAGGTATTCAAATCAACAGAATGACAAGGGTGCCCAAATTTTTGCATAGCCTATTTTTCACATCTGATTTAATTTCATACAACTTTTAATATTGCTACACTAAAAATCTTTGTCTGGACAATACCCCAGTACTCAGCTTTTATTCGAAAATGAATGGCATGCCACTGTGATTATTTTCTGTGATGACAGAGTAAATTATTATGCAGCCTCAGAGGGGTGCCCAAACTTTTTCATACGACTGTACATTCTTTGGTATTGGTAGCAAGAATTTTATATAATAATTTAAATTGAAAAATTCTAAGTTTTGAATCCGGCGTCGTTTTGCATATCAGTTCATAAACACTATGCCATGGAATCGGTTCGTCAAAAATCTCTTTCCAACTATTTTGCAATCTATATGGGACGGCTGTCAATCTTTTGGTCCTTAAATGAAACTGGTAAACTTTTTTATTTATCACAATTTTCTTTAACCAATTATGTTCTTCAATGCAAGGCCGACAGACAAGTTCCTAACTTTTTCCTCCTTCCACTTTCCTCTTCCATTTTTGCGGTAATGCTGCAATTATTTGGTTGTAATTTTGGGTAGAGCAGACATTTCCATATGTTTTTGTTAGCTGCATGTGCGACATAACTCCACCAGTCCTACCGATTATATCATTTAAGAAGATTATACTTTTTTTTTTTTTTATTAGTATATTTGAGTTTAACCACAATATTTGTTCTGTCATTTCTGGAGGATTAAATTGAAATTGCAACCAACTTTCTATGGCTTGTTTTAGAAATAGTGATATTTGGGAGATTATTTCATTTTCAAATACCTGAAAGTGAGGGGTTGTAATCTGAATAAAAGGGAAAAAGTCCCTTCTTGAACACTGGGTGAGACAATCTTACTAGTTTGCTAGAGAACCAGTTCGGATTTAAGTATCATTTTTGTATGACTGAAGCTTTTAGTGATAGGTCTAAGGCTTTAATATTTAATCATTTCTGTCCTCCTAATTCATATTCATTATATAAATAGGCCCGTTTAATTTTGTCTGGCTTGCCGTTCCAAATAAAATTGAATATTTTTTTCTCATATAATTTAAAAAAAACTGTTCGCTAGGCATAGGCAAGACCTCTGTAGCTCAGCTGGTAGAGCACGGCGCTTGTAACGCCAAGGTAGTGGGTTCGATCCCCGGGACCACCCATACACAAAAAAATGTATGCACGCATGACTGTAAGTCGCTTTGGATAAAAGCGTCTGCTAAATGGCATATTATTATTATTATTATTATTATTATATTATTACCATAAGCAAATAGGTAAACTGGGATAATACTAAAGAGTTAATCAGGGTGATTTTTCTACAAATTTACAGGTATTTACCTTTCCATGGTAGCAAGATCTAACTTTCTATTAAAATGTTTTGGAGTGAGATCATTTATTTCATTTGGGACATGTATTCCGAGTATATCCACATCACCATCATACCATTTTATTGGTAAACTACATGGTAATGTAAAAATTGTATTTTTTAATGATCCAATACGTAATATAGTACATTTGTCATAATTTATTTGTAATCCAGAGAGGTTAGAAAATTTATCTAGATCATCTATGAGGCTGTGGAGGGATTCAAGTTGTGGATTTAAAAGAAAACATAAATCATTAGTGTACAATGACACCTTTGTTTTTAAGCCCTGGATTTCTAATCCCTTAATATTATTGTTGGATCTGATTTTAATAGCTAACATCTCGATGGCAATAATAAATAGATATGCCCATAGTGCACAACCTTGTTTCACTCCTCTTGACAGTTTAAAACTTTCCGAGAAATAGCCATTATTTACTATTTTACACCTAGGGTTACTATACATGATTTTAACCCAATTTATAAGAGATTGTCCAAAATTGAAATGCTCCAGACATTTATATATAAACCCCAGTCGTTCTTTATCAAATGCCTTTTCGAAGTCTGCTATGAATATTTGGCCTGGTTTCCCAGATTTTTCAGTGTTCTATTGTTTCCAGTATTTGCCTTATACTATCTCCAATGTATCGCCCATGTAAAAAACCTGTCTGATTAGAATAAATAATGTCCGACAATACCTGTTTAATTCTATGCGCTATACATTTTGCTAGAATTTTTGCAGTTAAACCTTGGTTTTATCAGCCCAGAGTATCTTGTTTTTCATGGTCTGATAGTCCTTTAGGTGCTTTTTGGCAAACTTCAAGCAGGCTGTCATGTGCCTTTAACTGAGGAGTGGCTTCTGTCTGGCCACTCTACCATAAAGGCCTGATTGGTTGAGTGCTTCAGAGATGGTTGTCCTTCTGGAAGGTTCTCCCATCTCCACAGAGGAACTCTGGAGCTCTGTCAGAGTGACCATCGGGTTATTGGTCACCTCCCTGATCAAGGCCTTTCTCCCCCGAATGCTCAGTTTGGCCAGGCAGCCGGCTCTAGGAAGAGTCTTGGTGGTTCCAAACTTCTTCCATTTAAGAATGATGCAGGCCACTGTGTTCTTGGGGATCTTCAATGCTGCAGAAATGTTTTGGTACCCTTCCCCAGATCTGTGCCTCGACACAATCCTTTCTCGGAGCTCTACGGACAAGTCCTTCGACCTCATGGCTTGGTTTTTGCTCTGACATGCACTGTCAACTGTGGGACCTTATATAGACAGGTGTGTGCCTTTCCAAATCATGTCCAATCAATTGAATTTACCACAGGTGGACTCCAATCAAGTTGTAGTAACATCTCAAGGATCATCAATGGAAACAGGATGCACCTGTGCTCAATTTTGAGTCTCATAGCAAAGGGTCTGAATATTTATGTAAATAAGTTATCCGTTTTCTATTATTAATACATTTGCAAAAATGTCTAAAAAAACAATTTTCCCTTTGTCATTATGGGGTATTGTGTGTAGATTGATGAGAATTTGTATTTATTTAATCCATTTTAGAATAAGACTAACGTAATAAAATGTGGAAAAAGTGAAGGGGTCTGAATACTTTAGAATGCACGGTATGTTCAGGGGTTTTCTGTATTGCTTTCAAGAGGGGACTATAGAGCATTCAAACAGAAATGTATTATGTATACTGAAAAAAGATATAAACGCAACATGCAAGAATTTCTAAGATTTTACTGAGTTACAGTTCATAGAAGGAAATCAGTCAATTTAAATAAATAAATTAGGCCCTAATCTATGTATTTCACGACTTGGCATAGGCCCACCCACTTGGGAGCCAGGTCCAGCCAATCAGAATTTGTTTTCACCCACAAAAGGGCTTTATTACATACAGAATTACTCCTCAGCACCCTCCCTCCCCCTCCTCAGACGATCCTGCAGGTGAAGAAGCCGGATTTGGATGTCCTGGGCTGGTGTTGTTACACATTGTTGCGGTTGTGAGGCCGGTCGGATGTACTGCCACACCTGTCAGGTGGATGGATTATTTTGGCAAAGGAGGAATGCTCACTAACAGGGATGCAAACATATGTGCACAAACTTTGAGAGAAATATGCTTTTTGTGCGCAAGGAAAACTTCTGAGATCTTTAATTTCAGCACATAAAACCAACACTTTACATGTTGCGTTAATATTTTTGTTCAGTGTAGATAGACATGCCTCGTGAATACATAACTTTGTGAAGAAGGAATAATGTCAACATTTCTATCTGCAACGTTCAGAATGTTGTACTCTTGAACGCACCCTGAGCTGTTCTTTACATATTACTACTGTGCAGTAAGGGTAATAATCTGTTTGATAAATAACACCTAAAGGACACATAGATGTGGAATCGATTAGGAGTCCGGTTTGATCTTGTTGTTGTTTCCCTGAATACCACTACTGACCACCTCACTTGTTTGCACTGTTTCAATAAAGTACACTCAATTGCGATGTTGGAGTGTACTTCCTTCCCAAGCACTCACAGGGAACGTGTTATGAAACATGCAGCTGGTTTAGTCCAGTACTAAATCAGCAGAAAAAGTGCCCGACTCTCAGTTGCTCTGGATAAGAGTGTTTGCTAAATGAAAATGTAAAAGACTCGGTCCGGCAACATACGGTGTGACAGTGATCATGAGGTGTCTGGCACAGGCTAGACCGGGTTTTTTAATGGTTATTTGAATAATATGGGTGTTACAGTGCCTTGCAAAAGTATTCATCCCCCTTGGCGTTTTTCCTATTTTGTTGCATTACAACCTGTAATTGAAATTGATATAGATTTTTATTTGGATTTAATGTAATGGACATACACAAAATAGTCCAAATTGGTCTAGTGAAATGAAAAAAATTACTTGTTTCAGAAAATTCTAAAAAATAAATAACGGAAAGGTGGTGCATGCATACAGTTGAGGTCGAAGGTTTACATACACTTAAGTTGGAGTCATTAAAACTTGTTTTTCAACCACTCCACAAATGTCTTGTTAAAAAACTATAGTTTTGGCAAGTCGGTTAGGACATCTATTTTGTGCATGACACAAGTAATCTTTCCAACAATTGTTTACAGACAGATTATTTCATTTATAATTCACTGTATCAAAATTCCAGTGGGTCAGAAGTTTACATACACTAAGTTGACTGTGCCTTTAAACAGCTTGGAAAATTCCAGAAAATGATGTCATTGCTTTAGAAGCTTCTGATAGGCTAATTGACATCATTTGAGTCAATTGGAGGTGTTCCTGTGGATGTATTTCAAGGCCTACCTTCAAACTCGGTGCCTTTTTGCTTGACATCATGGGAAAATCAAAAGAAATCAGCCAAGACCTCAGAAAAATAATTGTAGACCTCCACAAGTCTGGTTCATCCTTGGGAGCAATTTCCAAACGCCTGAAGGTACCCAGTTCATCTGTACAAACAATAGTACGCAAGTATAAACACCATGGGACCATTCAGCCGTCATACCGCTCAGGAAGGAGATGCGTTCTGTCTCCTAGAGATAAATGTACTTTGGTGCAAAAAGTGCAAATAAATCCCAGAACAACAGCAAAGGACCTTGTGAAGATGCTGGAGGAAACAGGTACAAAAGTATCTAGATCCACAGTAAAAATCGTCCTATATCAACATAACCTGAAAGGCTGCTCAGCAAGGGAGTAGCCACTGCTCCAAAACCGCCATAAAAAAGCCAGACTACGGTTTACAACTGCACATGGGGACAAAGATCGTACTTTTTGGAGGAATGTCCTCTGGTCTGATGAAACAAAAATAGAACTGTTTGGCCATAATGACCATCGTTATGTTTGAAGGAAAAAGGGGAACGCTTGCAAGCCGAAGAACAACATCCCAACCGTGAAGCACGGGGGTGGCAGCATCATGCTGTGGGGGTGCTTTGCTGCAGGAGGGACTGGTGCACTTTACAAAATAGATGGCATCATGAGGAAGGAAAATTGTGTGGATATATTGAAGCAACATCTCAAGACATCAGTCAGGAAGTTAAAGCTTGGTCGCAAATGGGTCTTCCAAATGGACAATGACCCCAAGCATACTTCCAAAGTTGTGGCAAAATGGCTTAAGGACAATAAAGTAAAGGTACTGGAGTGGCCATCACAATGCCCTGACCTCAATCCTATAGAAAATGTGTGGACAGAACTGAAAAAGCGTGTGCGAGCAAGGAGGCCTACAAACCTGACTCAGTTACCAGCTCTGTCAGGAGGAATGGGCCAAAATTCACCCAACTTATTGTGGGAAGCTTGTGGAAGGCTACCCGAAACGTTTGACCCATGTTAAACAATTTAAAGGCAATGCTAACAAATACTAATTGAGTTTATGTAAACTCCTGACCCACTGGGAATGTGATGAAAGAAATACAAGCTGAAATAAATCACTCTACAATTATTCTGACATTTCACAATCTTAAAATAAAGTGGTAATCCTAACTGACCAAAAACAGGGAATTTTTACTAGGATTAAATGTCAGGAATTGTGAAAAACTGAGTTTAAATGTATTTGGCTAAGGTGTATGTAAACTTCCGACTTCAACTGTATGTATTCATCCCCTTTGCTATGAAGCCCCTAAATAAGATCTGGTGCAACAAATTACCTTCAGAAGTCACATAATTAGTTAAATAAAGTCCACCTGTGTGCAATCTTAAGTGTCACATGATCTCAGTATATATACACCTGTTCTGAAAGGCCCCAGAGTCTGCAACACCACTAAGCAAGGGGCACCACCAAGCAAGCTGCACCATGAAGACCAAGGAGCTCTCCAAACAGGTCAGGGACAAAGTTGTGGAGAAGTACAGATCAGGGTTGGGTTATAAAAAAATATCTGACACTTTGAACATCCCACGGAGCACCATTAAATCCATTGTTAAAAAATGGAAAGAATATGGCACCACAACAAACCTGCCAAGAGAGGGCCACCCACCAAAACTCACAGACTAGGCAAGGAGGGCATTAATCAGAGAGGAGACAAAGAGACCAAAGATAACCCTGAAGGAGCTGCAAAGCTCCACAGCGGAGATTGGAGTATCTGTCCAAAAGACCACTTTAAGCCGTACACTCCACAGAGCTGGGCTTTACGGAAGAGTGGCCAGAAAAAAGCCATTGCTTAAAGACAAAAATAAGCAAATATGTTTGGTGTTCGCCAAAAGGCATGTGGGAGACTCCCCAAACATATGGAAAAGGGTACTCTGGTCAGATGAGACTAAAATTGAGCTTTTTGGCCAACAAGGAAAACGCTATGTCTGGCGCTAACCCAACACCTCTCATCACCCCGAGAACACCATCCCCACAGTGAAGCATGATGGTGGCAACATCATGCTGTGGGGATGTTTTTGATCGGCAGGGACTGGGAAACTGGTCAGAATTGAAGGAATGATGGATGGCGCTAAATACAGGGAAATTCTTGAGGGAAACCTGTTTCAGTCTTCCAGAGATTTGAGACTGGGACGGAGGTTCACCTTCCAGCAGGACAATGACCCTAAGCATACTGCTAAAGCAACACTTGAGTGGTTTAAGGGGAAACATTTAAATGTCTTGGAATGGCCTAGTCAAAGCCCAGACCTCAATCCAATTGATAATCTGTGGTATGACAAAGATTGCTGTACACCAGCGGAACCCTTCCAACTTGAAGGAGCTGGAGCAGTTTTGCCTTGAAGAATGGGCAAAAATCCCAGTGGCTAGATGTGCCAAGTTTATAGAGACATACCCCCAAGAGACTTGCAGCTGTAATTGCTGCAAAAGGTGGCTCTACAAAGTATTGACTTTAGGGGGTGAATAGTTATGCACGCTCAAGTTCTGTTTGTTTGTCTTATTTCTTGTTTGTTTCATACAAAAAAAATTGTGCATCTTCAAAGTGGTAGGCATGTTGTGTAAATCAAATGATACAAACCCCCCAAAAATCCATTTTAATTCCAGGTTGTAAGGCAACAAAATAGGAAAAATGCCCAGAGGGGTGAATACTTTCCAGAGCCGAACCAAGCCTTTTGGGGGCCCTAAGTGAGATTTTGCCATGAGGCATAGAAAAAATGCTGCAGTTTTATAACACATTTCATGCAATTCTACTCATTTTGCCATGGGGCAGAGGTAATTATAAAAACTTTTTATAGTACATTTCCTGCAATTCTACCCATTTTGCCACGAGAACCTTTTGAAGTTTTAAAGCAAATTTCCTGCAATTCTACACATTTTGCCATGACTAATGCCATGTTAATATGATATCTGAGTGAGAATGACTAACAAAATCAATGGGGGCCCCCTGGAGGTCAGTGCCCCTGGGTTTGAAATGATCTGTTTGGGATTCTTGCGGTCAAATTGCAGTTTACAAATGATTTGTAATTATGTTCCGGCCCTCCGACCATCTGGTCAAGAAAAAAATTGGCCCGCGGCTGAACCTAATTGATGATTCCTGCCCTATGTCAAATGTTGGCACCAGTAGAGTAGCTATCTAGCTATATAAACCACGCCCCTCCGCAAACACGCCTTCTCCAATGTCAGTTACAAGGCGGTACTTATTTAAATTAGATAAGAGAATATCATGCTACCATTGGTGTATTAAAATAAGCGTTAGGGTGATGTCACCCTATACCTTTAATAATCCCACCTCCTTAATCCAAATGTTTGGCATGGGGGAGGGGACCAGTAACTTTATGTGCAAACTTTATCAAATTTCATGAAAAACATGATTTTGACTGTTCATGACCTTTAACTTTAGCAAACATCATTGCTGTTAGTATGACAAGCACATGCTTCTTCTTAGAATTGCAAAGTATGATAAGGGAACAGGATGGGTGAAGAGCAATGATTAATATATTTATATTTCCTAACCCTGTTTCACCTTTGATCCCCAGCTCTTCTGATGGGAGCCATGTTATTGGTCACTCTCTGAGGCTCTGAGAAAACTGCCTAATCGCATTGACCTTGAATGTATTGCGTTGGAGCTCGCTGCAAAATAGGGTTTGTATATAATTTCTTTACCAAACAAGCTAACAAGATTAAAGTAATAAATATGATAATAGTAAAATGTTGACCTCAAAGGTTTGATAGTTTGCTGTGTTTTAGTGACTGGAAATGCAATGTAGTTCAAAATACTTTTTTGGGTTTCTGTACTTTACTATTAATATTTTTGACTACTTTTACTTCACTCTTAAAGAAAATTATGTACTTTTTACTCCAAACATACGAAAGTACTCGTTACCTTTTTAATGCTTTAATGGACAGGAAAATTGTCTAATTCACACACTTATCAAGAGTACATCCCTGGTCATTCCTACTGCCTCTGATCTGGCAGACTCACTAAACACATGCTTTTTTGTAAATTATGTCAGAGTTGGAGCGTGCCCCTGGCGCTCTGTAAATAAAATAAAAAAACTAGAAAATGTGTCTGTCTGCTTTGCTTAATATAAGGAATTTGAAATAATTTATACTTTTACTTTGATACTTTAGTATATGTAAAACCAAATGCTTTTACTCAAGTAGTATTTTGCTGGGTGACTCACTTTTACTTGAGTCATTTTCTATTAAGGTATCTTTACTTTGACTCAAGTATGACAATTGGGTATTTTTTCCACCACTGCACCTAGTAGACAGTCTCATGTGACTCCCAGTAACTCCCCTAACAGCCCATAGCTACAACTGAAAATGAAACCATTACTAAGAGGAGACATGAAAGTTATATTTATGTTAAAAGGCCACCTGTTTCACTTTCAGGGGGGTTAGGGTAATACATTTTAGGATGTTCAGACAGATATTTATCTACAACATTCAGATTGTTGCACATTCCTGAAAGTCAGCTGTTCTTTGTTGACCTATTATAACCTCTACCTAGCATGCAGTAAGGTCATGCTGCTTTTACACAGGCAGCCAAATTCTGATTTTTTTTCTCACCACATTGGTCTTTTGAGCAATCAGATCAGCTCTGAAAAAGAGCTGATGTGACTGGTCAAAAGACCAGTTAATGGAAAAAATATCAGAATTGGGCTGCTTGTGTAAAAACGTGTAATAAACTGTATGTGGAATCCTGTTGGTTCTTGTCCCATTTATCTGGCTTCCTTACTTGATTACACTATTTCAATATGTAAATAATATTACTGAGAACAGCCAGATTCAATAAAGTAGATTATGTTGCAACGTTGAGGTGTGTACAGTACTTCCTTCTCAAGCATTCACATGATAGCTGGATAATGTTATCGAAGATACAGCTGGTCCAGTTCAGTAGTAGATTAGTGTTTGTTTCCCAACCCTCTAAGGGTTTCACAAGGTCAGAAATTCATAACATCAAAAAACATAGGCGTTACTACAGTATGACAATGACTTGATGTAAGATGGTTTGACTACGGTATAAAACCAGTTGGGAGCCACTGCATTAGATGACTGGAGCAGGAGATCAATGGATACTGTTGTTAACACTGACTTTATTAGCCTGAAGGCCATAACGTACTCAAATACAGCAGCAACACAAAAGTAAACTGCGGTATGAGACGCTTGAATACAGCATTAACAGTGACTGATTCTCAGTGGAAAAAACAAGTCAAATAAAAAAAACTACTTGACTACAGCTGTGCTACATTAACCAAATTATATAATAGTCTTTCTAAGGACCTGCTTGAAAGGTAATGCTTTAAGTTTTATCATGCCCACAAATTGACATTAGGCAGTGACCAAAAAACGAAGCAGTTCAATGCCACTTGCTGAGTAGTCTGTCCACCCCCCCCCAATGTTAATATGATACACTACATGACCATTTTGGAATGAGCTGCTCATCAAAACATCTCATTCCAAAATCATTGGCAATAATATGGAGTTGGTCCCCCCATTTGCTGCTATAACAGCCTCCACTCTTCTGGGAAGGCTTTCCACTATATGTTGGAACATTGCTGCGGGGACTTGCGTCCATTCAGCCACAAGAGCATTAGTGAGGTAGAGCACTGATGTTGGGCAATTAGGTCTGGTTTGCAGTCGGCGATCCAATTCATCCCAAAGATGTTCGATGGGATTGAGGTCAGGGCTCTGTGCAGGCCAGTCAAGTTCTTCCACACCGATCTCGACAAACCATTTCTTTATGGACGTTGCTTTGTGCATGCGGGCATTGTCATGCTGAAACAGGAAAGGACCTTCCCCAAACTGTTGCCACAGAATTGTCTAGAATGTCATTGTATGCTGTAGCGTTTAGATTTCCCTTCTCTGAAACTAAGGGGCCGAGCTCGAACCATGAAAAACAGCCCCAGACCTTTATACCTCCGCCACCAAACTTTACAGTTGGCACTATGCATTGGGGCAGGTAGTGTTCTTCTTGCATCCGCCAAACCCAGATTTGTCCGTTGGACTGCCAGATGGTGAAGCATGATTCATCACTCCAGAGAACGCATTTCCACTTTTACAGAGTCCAATGGCGGTGAGCTTTACACCACTCCAGCCGACAATTGGCATTGCGCATGGTGATCTTAGGCTTGTGTGCGGCTGCTCGGCCATGGAACCCCATTTCATGAAGCTCCCGACGAACAGTTATTGTACTGACGTTGCTTCCAGAGGCAGTTTGGAACTCTGTAGTGAGTGTTGCAACAGAGGAGAGACGATCTTTACGCGCTACAGCACTCGGTCAGGTCAGGGCCCATGGCTCAACTACCTTACCTAGCAATCTTAAAATGTTTTGCTGACATGGGCTCATTGAGCGACTGTCCTAAGTGGAAAACTGCTGATACACTACAAAACTTCAAAATTGCACCTTGTGCATTCTACTTTTCTAACTTTCAAAAAGTAAGTTGAGACCCCGACTGAGTTCCTAAAAAGAATGTGCAGTGCGTAGTCTGCCTATAGGAAGAGGCGGCTCGGAGTCTGTCGTAAGTTCTGCACATAAACATTTTGGGGAAATACATCTTTAAATGAACAATAATACCATTAAAGTGTCTTAACTGATTAGATTTGGTTCCATTTGTTGAATTATTAGAGCCACTAGTACGAGCCAAAGTCAAAGTGTAACACTGGCCAGAGCTGTTAAGTCACGCTGAAATAAACCCAACTTCCAGAGGGAAGCACACATGGCAAGTGTGAAAAACGTTTGAAAATTAAACTGTTTACTTTAACAAGTCCTCCTGTGTTTCTGACCCTCATTTTAAACAACTTATTCAGCTCTGCTTCCCTCAGATGGTCAAACTGATTAAACTAATATAGCGACTCCTTCTGGACAGTTCTGGAAAGGTCAATGTTGGACCCCTAATTGATCCCCCTTAATTGTGAAAAATAAACCTTAGGTTACATTTAGAAAAATCTTTGCATTAACTTTTTTTTGTAGAAAAATCAAATATATATTATTTTCCTTCATGGTGTCTCAGTAGTTGGCTGAAGCAGTGTTTCACAAACTGAGGAGTTCATAATATAATATAACATAACTGAGCCAGTGTTCAACGTGTTGTCCATCTATCTATCTATCTCAGCTCCATCTTGACTCGACAGCAGCAGACAAACAACTTAAAACAAACAAGTCTTGTATAAATCTGAATCGGTAACAGAATTGAACCGGTGAGTTGAATCGTTGAAAGTTATATGAAGTAATGAAATCAAATCATGTTGACAGGGGAGGTACCTCAATTTACAACAACCCAAAATCAGCACTTAAACCAACAGAATCCCATCCAGTGTATAAGACAGATATAAAAACAATAGAACCTAGAGTGTATAAAACAAACATACAAAACACCTGTCCATTTAAAACATAAGTCAGTCTAAAGCACCACAAATACCCATCCTGGTGGTTTTATGTATAGTGTGTGGTAGTTAGACCCAGGGAGGTCCTGGTCCTGGGGCTGCCCATGGATCTCGGGCAGGGCTGTGGCCCCAGTAGGCTCCTCTGTAGTGGGGAGGTCTGGGGGGGAAGGTTGGGCCGTGCCGGGGGGACTGGTACCCTCCACGTCCTGGATAGAAGGGCTGAGGGTGGCGGGGTCTAGATCTATACACCATAACACACGGGGGACTGGGGAGCCTTCTGTACTCCTGTGGCTGCACGCCCCCCATCTTCCTGGGGAAGGGACCAGAGTGGGTATGGGGTCCAATCCCCTGGGTCAGTGTATGGTGAGGGTACGGGAGGGCCTGGGGTGTGAACTCGTCAGGGTTAGAGTGAAGGAACTGCGGGCCAGGGGTGGTTCTGAACCAATCAGAAACCACTTGGTAGGGGTCACAGTTAATTCTGTGGCCCTCTGGGAAAGGCGGGTAGGGGCAAGGGTCAGGGTGTGTCTCGTACCCCTGCGGATCTGTTCTATAGGTGTCAGGGGTCAGCGGTGTGCCTCCGTAGGTCCATGCTCCTCTGTACTCCGCCTCATGCAACTGCACCTGCTGCATGGCTGCCATGTCACCCATACGACTGCTCATCTCTTCTCGGTGAAGGACTGGCCCTGCCTGATCTCTATGAAGGGCTATGTCATGTCTGAGATCTGCTGTGTCAACCATATGAAGCCCTACGGCACCCCTATGAGTTCCTGTGAACCCCTGCGCCTGGGGCCGTTGTGGAGGCTGGCCTTGCAAATACTGTTGGTGGTAAAAGTCAGAGTTCTCCTCCCTCTCTCTACCCTTTCCTCCCCATCTCTCCCCCTCCTCCACCATGACCTCCACGATGAGCCCAACTCCATTCTGAATTTCAGCTTTGCACTGCTCCTCTTCCTCCATCAACTGACGGTCAGTTAGCCCCTCTCCTGTAGCATACCAACGGTCAGTTGTCACTTCTGTTGTTAAGGACTGACTGTCAGTTGATCGTTCTCCTGTGGAAAACCCACTGTCCGTTATCCTCTCTCCAGTAGAGTACAGACTGTCAGTTGTCCTGTCATCCTCTGCAAGTCTCTGTGCCCCAGAACGACACTTATTTCCCCTCTCCTCCTCCTGTTGCTGTTCGTCCATTAGAGGAGTGTTGGTCAAGCTTTCCTTCGAGAGACGGCCAGTAGTGAAGAGAATCGGTCCGGCAACAGACGCTGTGTCAGTGATGAGGTCTCTGGCACAGGCTAGACCGGGGTCAATCCTGCCTTGTCGGTTGTTCTGCCCCACTCGGACATGGAACTTTGTGTCAGTGAGTCGGTCATTCTCTGAATATAGATGGTCAGTTCGGTCCTGCTCTCTCCTGAGGTACACCATGTCAGTACTGTTTTGCTCTTTGACTGAGTAGAGACAGTCAGTACTGTTTTCCTTTCTGACCAAGTACAGACCGTCAGTTGTGTTTTCCTCTCTGCCAGGGTACAAAGCAGAGACGGTGAACCTCTGTTCCCCTCCGAGATACAGAGAGTCTGTGTCGGTGTCCTCGTCTCCCGTAGTCAGCTGCTGATCAGGTATGGCTGGGCCCAGTCTCATAGTCGGAGTGTGTGTGTATTCCATGGTGTGTGTATTTTCATGTGTGTTTCTGAGTCTTGCGGCGACTGAGTTTCCCGGCTGGCCAAGCAAATGCGAGGGAGCAGGAGGGGGTTGGGGTAAGGCATCTACGGTGGGGGAGTGAAGGGGTGAGGCATGTGTGAGGGAGGAGGGGGAGGTTTCCAGGCCGAAGGAGTTTCTTTCCAACAGCCAGGGGCCGTCATTCATAGACAGACTGACCTTGAACACCGGCTCACAGCGAATCAGCTTTGCAGGAACCCCCTGTAGTCCCGCCCCCTTCCCCTCAGGCCCGCCCAGTGACGTCTGACTTCCAGCTGTGACATATGGGGTCGGGGAAAGAGAGGGGTCATGCTGCCATGGTGACGCAGGACGCTTCAGTGAAGCACCTTTAGTGAGAGACGAAAGAAGGAGACGAAGAGAGCGAGGGAGAGAAGAAAAAAAAAAGAGGCGACAAGAGAGAGAGAAGACACTCACAAAGAAGAGGAGTGATAAATGGCAGTAAAAAGTGAGATGAACTCTTCTATGGGCAAAATAAAGAAAACACACCACAACGTGTGTAGCAGGGAATGATTCATTAAAAGGCACAGTTCTATATATATATATATATATATATTATATATATATTTCCACACTATTAGGTTGGAATAATACTGTGAAGATTATGATAATGCCCTTTTAGTGCAAGAGCTGTTTGAAAAGACCACCTGACATTTCAGCCGGTTTTGGTGGAATGGAGTTTTGGCCTGCCTGGTTACATCACCATCCGGTAAATTAGTTAATAAACCAATAAGAAAGAGTTCCAAACCTCTCTGCCAATAACAGCTAGTTAAAAATGTTCCCCTCCCCACTCAGACCACTCCCAGACAGTTCTAGCAAAATGACTGCTCTTGCTTGAGAAATTGCTCTTGTAAGAAGCTATTTTTGTATATTTGTCAATTTTGATTGAAAACAATCACAGTAAGGTACTTAAAATTGTTAACCAGAAATTATTTGATATGGAGATTTTAAAAAACAGCTGCATTGAGGCAACTGTCAAAAGGGTATTTCTCACACGGTGGTACCCAACGTCTTTAACCACCCATTAACAAAGTTGGCGCGTCATCCCATGAGGTCATACACTCACCAATCAGTGGCTTGCTTCCATGGAGAAACCCTTCCTCCTCCCACGAACTAAGCTGTGATTGGATAGAGACACTCTGCTGCAACACAGGGGACTTCTCTGATTGGCTAGATGAGTTCCGACTTCGGGCGGTCGGACTTTTCCATAGGACGGTTCGGTTGTCAAGTTGGACAACAGGCTTCTCTGGTTGGACGGAGAGCCTCCGAGGTGATATCACGGTTCTCTGTGACTGAATGGTAAGATACTCTGACTGGACTGATGTCTTCACTGATTGGCTCTGAAGATCTCTCTGCTCCCTCCCAGTCCTGATGGCATGCAAGAGGATGAGAGCTGGAGGAGAGATGGTGAGAGAGAACAATAGATGGGGGACACACACACACAGTGTAAGTGACGTAGACTAGTAAAAAAAATAAAATACTGATGGATGAAGGACAAGAGAGGATATGGACTGACCATCACTCTCGCTGTGTGATGTCATATCCTCATACATCTCAGCATCCAACTTCAGCACCTAACAGAAAGACAGGACAGAAGATATTTACACACACACACACACACGTCACCCCAGCGTGCACACAGACACATACCTGTACGTCCCCGGTTCCTTCTCTCTTCTCTAGTATTTGAGCCATCTCCATAAGAGGCCGGGCCAGCTTGGACAGGTCAGGAGAACTCTGCTTCCACTCTGACACAAAGTGAGGGTGATGGACTTTCTATACAACGACAGCCATGGGAGAGAGGAAACACACAAGTTGTATACATGCAGCTGTATTAGGCTAGTTATAGGTCAGTGATCCTGTAAAGCAGTGTTTTGCAATCCTGGTGCTAGGGCCCCAAAGGGGTGATACTTTTGTTTTTGTCCTAGCACTAACACACCCGATTCAAATAATACTCATCAACAAGCCTGATTAGAATCTGGTGTGTTAATGCTATGGCACAAACAGAAATGTGCACCCCTTTGGGTCCCCGGGACCATGATTGAGAAACCCTCGTGTAAAGAGGTGTGGTTTAACTGTACAGGTATTACAGTAACACATCAGGATCATTAAGTAGCTGTGAGTAAAGAGCACAGATCCAGAAACACACGTCCCACACTCACAATGTAGTTGTATCTGTGGAGACTCCCCATGATGTGGCTCCTGACGTCAGCCTTACTGAGACGACACACACACACCTCACACAGGTACACTGCCTCAGAGTCCCTGCCGAATGTCACACATTCTGTCACGCAGCCCAGACCTGAAACACACACACAGGTGAAGTACACACACGCGGCACACAGGTCTAAAGTACACACATTGGTCAAATACACAGACATGTATCATATACAAAACACACAGCGCTGTTCCTGACCGATGATGGGCTGCAGTCTGTTCTTGTTGTTCAGATACACCCTAAGGGAGTTGGACAGCAGGCTCTGGCCACACACAGCTACATGAGGATGAGAGAATGAATTAATGACAATGAAAGGAAGAGAGGATGCTGAATGGATTAATAAAGAGCTGATAACCCATTGCCTACCATTGTGTGCTCCTCCAGGCTGCATAGTGGCAGACTTCAGGAGTCACAACAACCCTAACAACCTAGAAAGAGTGAGAAAAAATGAGCGACAGAGAGAGTAGAAGATGGAAACAGAGAGAGGGAGGCAAGAAAATAAACTGTGTGCAAACACCACAGGGCTGCAAGGGACAGAAGCAGATTTCAGATGGTCACTTTTTTTTTGATAATATCGAGATAACGCATTAGTTAGCTGCTAGAACACACTCATCTGTGTCCGTTTGACTTTACAACACCCATTTTGAGTCAAGACTCAAGCTCATCTTGTCATGCTCGATTGACAATGCGTATTGATCCCAATCGATCCCATAAACTACACTCCTGCTCACGTTTAACGGTTAAAAGTTTCACAATGTCATATTTCACATACAGTTTGACCATACAAATATTGCCAAATGCATTCTTACCAACACAACACTAGAAAAGGAAGCCGACTGTCAGTCACACCATTCGTCTGTTGTTGATGCACGAGCATGGGAAAGGTGCTGTAGCTGATTGACTGGCGTCACTCAGGTGCGCTGATGGCCGCTGACAAAAAAATGTATTCAACTACACAACTCGATCTATATTTGCTAGATAGAAGAACATACAATTCCTTAATGTGGAAATAATAATTAATCTCGGCAGGAACAGAGCGCAATATGCTAAAATGGAAGAATAGGTCAGTATCAAGTTCAACTTGGTCTGTCTGGCTAACGCGTTAGCAATATTTTCTTCCAGCTGTTTAGCAAAACGAAACTGGCTAGCTAATATCCAAGGAACGAAACTGAAATGTCAAAATAAAAACATTCAACAAGTTAGCTACCAAGTCAAGGCTCGTATGAAAACTGAAGGATAAATGTCACTCTCGCCAAGTTAACGTTAACAATCAAATTAGCTAATGAAACACCGACAGAACTTCGGCGTTTAAGTTGCTGTGGTGATAGCCAAATTACATTAATGCTAGCTAGCCAACAAGCAGCTACCTAGCAAAAAAAGTTATCCATTTGGCTAATTAACATAAAACAATAGAAGGACCTACCTGTCTGTACTCCACGTCGGAGGAAATTGTGTGTTTGATCTGTCTGTCTGAAATAAATTGTTAAAAGAGATTACTGACACGGCTTATCAACTCGACGACCGCACTGCCTAAAGCACGAGGTCAACTACACAGCGGGGGAAACTCAAGAGTCCGGAACTTAAGAGGGGTGAGGAATTTATAGCAGCCTTCGCAGCCTGTGAATCACAGGTCTTCCTTTCCTAAATCAGAGTTTGAGCGGTGATTATAGATAATTTTCTAATACAAATGTTGTGAAATGATCAAGGTAAAACATATGTAATCTGGGTCATAAAGTAAAAGAGAGACGGGCACCAGGTGTACAGGCAGAACACAGGTTTATTCCTGAATGGGCTATTGTTCAGGCCACAGCCCACATCGCTAAACCTCGAACATACACAAATATGTCGTTACATAGCCCCCCCCTTTCTAAACCCTAGCCCCTAGGGTTACAAAACAAAATCCTTAAAACGACCCGGAGGTCACATCAGTCTCTTGTGCCTCCCCTTGACTCTCACTGGTGGACCCCCAGAACACTCATCTGCCCCAATGTCATTTCCAGCGCCCTCCGAAGAGGCAGCCCCCGTCCCAGGCTCAGGTTGCACTAGAGTCTCCTCGCTAGACTGTCCCCGTGTGCTCACATCAGAGTCCTCACTTCCATTCCCTACCGTTTTCCTCCCTCTGTGGGGCGCCAATCGGTCCCGGTGGACCACCACCTTCCTGCTCCGTGGGGGAACCTCCACCCGGTACGTCACCTCCCCCACTCTCTCTATCACCAGGCACGGCCCCACCCAGGCACTGTCCAGCTTTGGGCACCGCCCCTTCTTGTGCGTGGGGTTGTGAAGCCACACGCGTTCTCCCGCTCCAAAGTGCCTCCCCCTAGCGCGTGAGTCATAGTGGCGCTTTTGGCGCATTCCTGCGTTCTCGAGTTGCTCTCTTGCGAAGGTGTGAGCCGCTTCTAACCGGTTCTGCAGACGACGGTCATAGTTCGGGCCAGGCAAAACCCCGTCGTCGTTATCAGGAGGGTGGCCAAACGTCAGTTCGGCTGGGGTGCGCAACTCACGACCTAACATTAGTAGCGCTGGGGAGCACGCAGTCGATTCTTGAACAGCCGACCTACATGCCATAAGAATAAACGGGAAGTGGGTGTCCCAATCTCTCTGGTGTTTTGAGGTAACGATAGCCAGCTGTTGTGCTAATGTTCTGTTAAATCTTTCCACCAGCCCATCACTCTGGGGGTGAAGCGGAGTAGTGCGCGTCTTCTCCGCGCCTAACCGTCTACACAACTCTGAGAACACCCGTGACTCAAAGTTTCTCCCCTGGTCGCTGTGTATAGACTGTGGCACCCCAAACCGACTGATTATTCCCCCTACCAACGCATCAGCTACTGTTTCTGCCTCCTGGTCTGGGAGAGCGTAATCCTCTGGACACTTGGTGAAGTAGTCCATAACCGTTAGAAGCCACCTGTTGCCGCTGTCTGTGGTTGGAAACGGTCCAACTATGTCTTCCCCCAGTCTCTCCATGGGCTCCCCTACTGGGAATTGTTGTAGGAGGGCGTGTGACTGACCTGGAGTTCCTTAGCAGCACACTCGTCGCACTGCCTGCAAAAGTCCTCCACATCCCTCCTGTGCCTGGCCCAATAGAAGCCTTTACGTACGCGCTTTAACGTTTTGGAGACCCCAAAATGCCCTGCGCCTACTCCCCCGTGAAGCTGCTGTAACACGGTCCCTTGCAGCCTTTTGGGAACCACTACCTGCCACGTAATTTCTCCAGTAGCTGGCTTTTTCCACCCCCTCTGGAGCACTCCCTCAGCCACTCTAAGGACTGAGAATTTAGCCCACAGTCCTTTGGTGACTGGTGATAGAGGGGCTACTTCCCCCCACGGCGGTCGTCTTCTCTCTTCCACCCACCCCAGCACAGGACGCAGCTCTGCGTCCTCCTCCTGGCGACGCCTCCACTCCCCGACGTCCACAGCCTCAAGCTCCCGGCACTCTGTCACCCTCAGCTGACTCACCCTGGCGGTGACTCCCTCCTCCATGCACAGTTCCCTCTCTCGCTCCACCCATTTGGCGCAGTACCCACAGCCGTCCTCAGCACACGGGCGGCGGGACAAGGCGTCTGCATTGCTGTGGCGAAGGCCGGCCCTGTGCTCCACCTGGAAGTCGTAGGGTTGCAGCTCCTCCAACCAGCGGGCGATCTGACCCTCTGGCTCCTTGAAGGAGAGAAGCCACTGCAGGGCGGAGTGATCCGTCCGCACCACAAACGGCAGGCCCCCCAGGTAGTACTTGAAATGGCGTACTGCTGCCACGACAGCCAAAAGTTCTCTCCTTGTCACGCAGTAGCGTTTTTCAGCCTTATCAAAAGTTCTGCTGTAATAAGCTACTACGTGCTCCCCGTCAGAACCACGCTGAGCCAGCACAGCCCCCAAGCCCTCATTGCTTGCGTCGGTGTCCAGGATAAACGGACGGTTCGGGTCTGGTGGGGACAGGACAGGGGCCTCCACCAGGGCACGTTTGAGGGCCTCAAACGCCCGCTGGTGCTCTTCGGTCCACTGAAAAACAGTGTCCTTCTTGAGAAGGTGGTTCAAAGGAGCTGCTATCCCCGCAAACCCTTTCACAAACCTACGATAGTAGGATGCCAGACCCAGGAAGCTCTTAACCTCTTTTTTCCCCCTTGGAACTGGCCACCCCCTCACAGCCTCCACTTTGTCTGGCATCGTGCTGATGCCCTCACCACCCAGCTGATGACCCAGGAACGCCACCTCCCTTTGCATGAAATGGCACTTTTCCGGGTGTAATTTTAGCCCCGCCCCGAGATCCTCTCCAGCACTCGCCTAAGTGCCCCCAGTGCCCCCTCAAATGATGTGCCGTGCACCAATATGTCGTCTAGGTACACGACACACTCGTCTCTCGGAACCCCCGCCAGCACTCTGTCCATGAGCCTCTCAAAGGTGGCAGGAGCATTACAAAGCCCGAAGCACAGCACTTTGAACTGCCAATGGCCCCTATCCGTGGAGAAGGCAGTTTTTTCCCGTGCCCCAGGCGAGAGGGGCACCTGCCAGTAGCCACTGCGCAGATCAAGGGAAGAGAACCACGAGGACCCTCTGACGTGGTCTAGCGACTCATCGATCCTCGGTATGGGGTAAGAGTCTTTAGTGGTGACAGAATTTAGGCCCCTGTAGTCCGCACAAAACCTAAGTTTACCCCCCTTTCTTAGGCACCATGACGACCGGCGCGGACCATGGGCTATCTGATGGCTCAATGAAATCAGCCCGCAACATGTCAGCAATAGCTGTGGCTGCTGCTTCCTCTTGGCAAGGGGAATGCGACGAGCCGAATTTTAATGGGTTGGTTGTCCCCAGTGTCGATGTCGTGCTGAACCAGGTGCGTTTGCCCTACCTCATCTTCCCCCCAGCGAAGCTATCTTTAAAGTCAAACAGCAGCTGCTTTAACTGTCTCTGTTGTCTCTCATCCAGACCTTGACAGTTTTTCAGCCACACAGCCTCAACGGCGTCGATAACTTCCTCCTTCCCCCGTCGGGCTGATGGGGTGAAGGAGCCAGTGTGTTTTGGGCTACTGGGCTGCCTGTGCTTGCACCATTATGGGGAGTGAAGGTCGTTGCCGCCGGAGACAGCAGCTGGGATGGCACAACGACCAAAGGGAGCAGCCGGGACGACCAGTGGAGTTTCGGCAAGCTTGGAGGAAGACGGAGAGACAGCCCTGCCCCCTGCTGACCCTCCCGAGGCGACATTCCCACTGTGGGCCCCCCGACAGCCTCAAAGTGCCCGAAGCTAAGTCCAACTGAGCCCCACAGTTTTTCAAAAAGTCCATTCCCAGTATACAGGGGTCCTGTACCGCTGCTACCCACACCGGACACCCCACAGTTCTCCCCCCACAGTCACAGACAACCGACACTTCCCTAACATGGGGGCTAGCTCCCCCGTGACAGTCCGTAGCTGGACAAGGGTCGGCTCCACCCGCACCCCAACAGGTAGTATGTCTGGTCTCACCAGGGTTACTGTAGAGCCCGTGTCGACCAGGGCCAAACATTCCACCCCCTCTACCTTGACGAGGACATTGCAGAAGTCCCCAATGGTGGTATGTCCCACCACAACTACCGGACTAGGAAACACGGTGGCAGCTACACCCTGGGGAAGCAGGTCCCCACCCTCTTGCCTGCGCTGCTGGGTACCTCTTCTGCTTACTGTGGGTTCGGGGGCGGAGGGGTGGGCCCGCGCTGCCCCCTGCGCGAGAACCCGCTGTCGTTTCCCTGGTGACGGGAGAATCTGCCACACTCCCGCTGAATGTGGCCAGGCTGGCCACAACCCCAGCAGACAATGGAAGTTGAGCTGACACTGCGATGTTGTCTGGAGCCCCTCTCAATGACAAGTGAAGCGGTCTTGACTAACCCGCCCAACTCGTCGACCCACTCTGGTTTGGTGACCCCCGGCACCCCGGCCGCCGCTGCTCTCACCTCTGGTTGACTGGCAACCTCCACTCTCACTCCCTCACCCCAGATCAGCTCCCTCTTCCTGGCTATCTCCACTGCAGCCCGCAGAGATGCTGGGTCCGACATCTGAACATGCTTACCCAGTTCGGTGGGGGAGAGCGCTCTAATAAAACTGTCCCGTGCCAGCTCGTCTTGCACCCAAATCGGCATAGTTGCATAAGCCCGCCTGGTCAGGCTCAGAATATCACTTGCCAACGTCTTTAATGATTCCCCCTGAAGTCTCTTTTTGTTACTCAGTTCAATCCGCAGCATGTTGGGCTGTGCATCGCTGCCGAAACGGCCCCCCAATGCCTCCACTAGCGCACCGTAGTCGCCCCTCTCGTCCGGGGCTAGCGTTAGCAGGCATTCCGACGCCTCCTCTGCCAGGCTCAGGGCAAGCTGTAACCCTTTCATCTCGTCAGACCACCTCCCGGCTCTAGCCAACAACTCGAATTGAGTGAAAAAAACGTCCCATTTACCTTGTCCATTGAACTTTGGAAGTTTAGCCGCTACCGTGGCTAATGGCAATAGGGCGCTGTCATCTCTGTTTACATAAGGAGGCCCAGCCATTTCCGCACGCGGTGACGTCGATATCTCCGTCGCCGTGACGTCTGTTCTGGTCGAGCGGTTTGAAGGAAAACCCGCCCGTTCTGCCATCTTGCTGACTGACAATTTAACTTCCGCCATGTGGCTCTCCAGCTCGTCTACAGCCGTCGTCGCCTGACCCTCCCGACCGGGTACACCCGAGCCCACAACGGACACTTTGTCCGACTCTTCCTTAATTTTCCGCCTCGCCCCGATCATCATGACCGTAGATGCGAGTCACGCTAAAGCTAACCACGGCCTATACTGAAACAGCTAACTCGCCTAATCTCGATCTATCCCGTCGTTCGAAAGCACTTCTGACACCAATGTAATGACCCAGCTGGGTCATAAAGTAAAAGAGAGACGGGCACCAGGTGTACAGGCAGAACACAGGTTTATTCCTGAATGGGCTATTGTTCAGGCCACAGCCCACGCCGCTAAACCTCGAACATACACAAATATAACATGTTAAGTCAAGGGTCCCGAACAGAAGAGAGAGAGATGAGACCGTAACCCCTATTTAAGCATTCCAAAACCCCGCGGGATTACCCATCATACCCCCAACCTTTCCATCTGTCCTGGCATATTTAACCCCTGCTAGCACCCATGAGAACGATAACACACCCACGAACACAGAACACAATACCGGGTCGTTACACATAGTAAACATGATTGATACTTTGTAATCCAGATGCATGCCTGAATAGTGAATATAGTCAATGCAGTGTGAAACTGTTCTTTAATGTGTGTATGTATATTATTTTTTAAGAAAGTGTCTGAGTCACGCCACCAATATAATAGGATAAGAGACAGAGGCCCCACCTAGAGAAGCGCACGTAGCCCTTGTAAGGAAACAATGTGTGGCACTTGGACTTTGGAAGATGGTGGTGGTGTGGCACTGAAAGATGTTAATCATGTACATATAAGGGAGTAACTGTGTAGGTTGTATAAACATGACTATTCATTGATTATGTGTAAAGGGAGAGCTCAGAGTCGGCTTTGTTGCGCTATAATAAAGTCTGTTCTGAATTCACAAGCTCCGGTTTTTTGAGAGATACTTTTGAGTTAAATATTTCTACCACACCGCGGGCCGCTAGTTGGGGAACCCTGCTTTACTATAATGCTTTTAAGCCTAATTTAAAAATGCTTAATTCTCTCATCCTCATTGCAAAATGTGTATAATAGCATGAGATTAGCTATAAAACTGCACATTTCTCTCTTTGCCCCATGACATAATGTGTAGAATGGTAGGAAGGTAGCTGTTTTCCCCCAAAGAAAATCTGGAGTGGCGCCTGAGACGGCGTTCTCCACCACCATCAACAAAACAGAATTTCTCGTGGAAGAATGGTGTTGCATCCCTCCAATAGAGTGCCAGACACTTGTAGACTATATGCCAAGACGCAGTGAAGCTGTTCTGGTGGCCAAATAATGGAAACACTTGAGTAAATTAGGGTTCTGGCGGCTCGGTTATGGTGTTGGGTGCATTTTCCTGGCATGGTTTAGGTCCACTCAACCCCTTAGAGGGCAAAGTAAACTACAAAAAATACACAGCCATTCTGAGTGATCACCTTCAACCTATGGTGAATAATTTCTATCCTGATGGGAGTGGTTTCTTCCAGGATGACAATGCCCCATCCACAGGGCACAAGTGGTCAATGAATGGTTTGATGAGAATGAAAATGATGTAAGCAATATGCCATGGCCGTCTCAGTCACCAGATCTCAACCCAATTGAACACTTATGGGAGATTCTGGAGCGGTGCCTGAGACACAATCTGATTTGTGTTTTTTAAATAAAATGTTTACTCAATCTCATTGCGTAATGCGTCCGGGTTAATTTATTTGTTTATATTGTTTAAAGTAGTACTTATTCAAAGACAGTTATCATTTCTGGGTATTCACATTACAAACGAGTCATATTTTAGACAAAAACCATGTGCCCGAGCATGCTTTTCTCATTACCATAGCATTTCTTCAACTCCCTGTACAAAGTACAGTGTTTTTGTATATAGATTTTTTCCGACCCTTAATGCATCACTAAGAAGAGAAGATCAAAGATGTATTTTCTCTTTTATTATGTTTAAATTTGATCATTGTCGTCATACACCCCATTTACCCATTTTAGATTATAATTACCGTAACTGTGTAATACTACTGATTAAAATGAAAATATACTTAATCTAAATGTCAAAAAAAAATATGAAATATTGTCGTATCTTAAGCAATTAAAAAATATATCAAAATGTTCACCTTGCTATGTTTTTTTTCTTAACTTTACAAGTGTTATGGTAATGATTTTGTTTTGTGCATGGTCTTGGGAAATGTTAAAGAAAAAATGAACAATCGGAACAATTAACACATTTAATGGTCATTCTGACGTTGATATTTCAATTGTGTAAATACTCCATAATAATTACTAAATAAATGCATTTATTATGTTAAAATAGGTCATAAGCAACCTCAGGACACCAAATGTAAATTTTAATCAGTCAGAACATTTATTGATTTAGTATTGAGTATTTATTAGGATCCTCAATTAGCTGCTGACACGGCAGCGGCTACTCTTCCTGGGGTCCAAACAGGACAACAAATAAAATACATAATATACATACAGTCCATTCGGAAAGTGTTAAGACCCCTTGACTTTTTCCACATTTTATTACGTTACAGCCTTATTCTAAAAGGGATTAAATTGTTTTTTTCCCCTCATCAATCAACACACAATACCCCAAAATGACAAAGCAAAAACAGGTTTTAGGACATTTTTGCAAATGTATTAAAAATATAAAACAGAAATATCACATTTACGTAAGTATTCAGACCCTTTGCTCAGTACTTTGTTGAAGCACCTTTGGCAGCGATTACAGCCTCGAGTCGTCTTGGGTATGACGCTACAAGCTTGGCACACCTGTATTTGGGGAGCTTCTCCCATTCTTCTCTGCAGATCCTTTCAAGCTCTGTCAGGTTGGATGGGGAGTGTCATTGCACAGCTATTTTCAGGTCTCTCTCTGTTTTCGCTTTGTCATTTTGGGGTATTGTGTGTAGATTGATGAGGGGAAAAATAATTTAATCAATTTTAGAATAAGGCTGTAATGTAACATAATGTGGAAAAAGGGAAGTGGTCTGAATATTTTCTGAAGGCACTAGTAGATTGATTGGCAGGTTACACTATATTTAGATACTTCAAATACTGCCTGAGACACCTTTACTATTAGACTCCGTACTCAATAAATGGTGAAACAATATTTGTGATGGTGTTCTTTGTTCATATGCATGTGCATATGCATGAAATGTACATTATGGAAAACGTCTCACACTCAGTCATAGTTAGTAGAATAATTAATGGATTGGCAAGATTGGCACTGTTAACGTTTAGAAGGTTAGTAGGAAAGTTTATCATTTAAACCTAAATATACTCACATTCATTGAACATTTAGTATTTGAAACTCAAACATTCCTTTCCCAAATGCTTTTTATATAAACCTACAGGCTCTTTATCATTCTCCATAGCTTGTATTCCAATGCAGCCAACATTATGCATGCCCACCATGGTATTGGGCATCTGCTATTTGAGAACTCATCTGGTTTAGAAATCATACTCTGGTTATCTTATTGCAGAGCACATTGTACAACTGTTTTTAGCAGTAGCGATGTGTGGGTAAAATCAACACCCCCCATGTGTTGTGATAATTGTGTTGTTTGCTCTACAAAGCATATTGCATGTACATTTACATTACATTTATGTCATTTAGCAGACGCTCTTATCCAGAGCGACTTACAAATAGGTGCATTCACCATATAGCCAGTGGGATAACCACTTTACAATGTTATTTATTTTTTTATTTTTTTTGGGGGGGGGTGGGGTGGGGTAAGGAGGGGGGTAGAAGGATTACTTTATCCTATCCCAGGTATTCCTTAAAGAGGTGGGGTTTCAAATGTCTCCGGAAGGTGGTGAGTGACTCCGCTGTCCTGGCGTCGTGAGGGAGCTTGTTCCACCATTGGGGTGCCAGAGCAGCGAACAGTTTTGACTGGGCTGAGCGGGAACTGTGCTTCAGCAGAGGTAGGGGAGCAAGCAGGCCAGAGGTGGATGAACGCAATGCCCTCGTTTGGGTGTAGGGACTGATCAGAGCCTGAAGGTACGGAGGTGCCGTTCCCCTCACAGCTCCGTAGGCAAGCACCATGGTCTTGTAGCAGATGTGAGCTTCAACTGGAAGCCAGTGGAGTGTGCGGAGGAGCGGGGTGACGTGAGAGAACTTGGGAAGGTTGAACACCAGACGGGCTGCGGCATTCTGGATGAGTTGTAGGGGTTTAATGGCACAGGCAGGGAGCCCAGCAAACAGCGAGTTGCAGTAATTCAGACGGGAGATGACAAGTGCCTGGATTAGGACCTGTGCCGCTTCCTGTGTAAGGCAGGGTCGTACTCTCCGAATGTTGTAGAGCATGAACCTACAGGATCAGGTCACCGCCTTGATGTTAGCGGAGAACGACAGGGTGTTGTCCAGGGTCACGCCAAGGCTCTTCGCACTCTGGGAGGAGGACACAACGGAGTTGTCAACCGTGATGGCGAGATCATGGAACGGGCAGTCCTTCCCCGGGAGGAAGAGCAGCTCCGTCTTGCCAAGGTTCAGCTTGAGGTGGTGATCCGTCATCCATACTGATATGTCTGCCAGACATGCAGAGATGCGATTCGACACCTGGTTATCAGAAGGGGGAAAGGAGAAGATTAGTTGTGTGTCGTCTGCGTAGCAATGATAGGAGAGGCCATGTGAGGATATGACAGAGCCAAGTGACTTGGTGTATAGCGAGAATAGGAGAGGGCCTAGAACTGAGCCCTGGGGGACACCAGTGGTGAGAGCACGTGGTGCGGAGACAGCTTCTCGCCACGCCACTTGGTAGGAGCGACCGGTCAGGTAGGACGCAATCCAAGAGTGAGCCGCGCCGGAGATGCCCAGCTCGGAGAGGGTGGAGAGGAGGATCTGATGGTTCACAGTATCAAAGGCAGCAGACAGGTCTAGAAGGACAAGAGCAGAGGAGAGAGAGTTAGCTTTAGCAGTGCGGAGAGCCTCCGTGACACAGAGAAGAGCAGTCTCAGTTGAATGACCAGTCCTGAAACCTGACTGGTTTGGATCAAGAAGGTCATTCTGAGAGAGATAGCAAGAGAGTTGGCTAAAGACGGCACGCTCAATACTTTTGGAGAGAAAAGAAAGAAGGGATACTGGTCTGTAGTTGTTGACATCAGATGGATCGAGTGTTGGTTTTTTGAGAAGGGGTGCAACTCTCGCTCTCTTGAAAACGGAAGGGACATAGCCAGCGGTCAAGGATGAGTTGATCAGCGAGGTGAGGTAAGGGAAAAGGTCACCAGAGATGGTCTGGAGAAGAGAGGAGGGGATAGGGTCAAGCGGGCAGGTTGTTGGGCGGCCGGCCGTCACAAGTCGCAAGATTTTATCTGGAGAGAGAAGGGAGAAAGAAGTCAAAGCATAGGGTAGGGCAGTGTGAGCAGGACCAGCAGTGTCATTTGACTTAACAAACGAGGATCGGATGTCGTCAACCTTCTTTTCAAAATGGTTGACGAAGTCATCCACAGAGAGGCAGGAGGGGGGGTAGGAGGATTCAGCAGGGAGGAGAAGGTGGCAAAGAGCTTCCTAGGGTTAGAGGCAGATGCTTGGAATTTAGAGTGGTAGAAAGTGGCCTTAGCAGCAGAAACAGATGAAGAAAATGTAGAGAGGAGGGAGTGAAAAGATGCCAGGTCCGCAGGGAGTCTAGTTTTCCTCCATTTCCGCTCGGCTGCCCGGAGCCCTGTTCTGTGAGCTCGCAATGAGTCATCAAGCCACGGAGCTGGAGGGGAGGACCGAGCCGGCCGGGAGGATAGGGGACACAGGGAGTCAAAGGATGCAGAAAGGGAGGAGATGAGGGTTGAGGAGGCAGAATCAGGAGATTGGAGGGAGAAGGATTGAGCAGAGGGAAGAGATGATAGGATGGAAGAGGAGAGAGTAGCGGGAGAGAGAGAGCGAAGGTTGCGACGGCGCATTACCATCTGAGTAGGGGCAGAGTGAGTAGTGTTGGAGGAGAGCGAGAGAGAGAGAGAAAAGGATACAAAGTAGTGGTTGGAGACATGGAGGGGAGTTGCAGTGAGATTAGTAGAAGAACAGCATCTAGTAAAGATGAGGTCAAGCGTATTGCCTGCCTTGTGAGTAGGGGGGGACGGTGAGAGGGTGAGGTCAAAAGAGGAGAGGAGTGGAAAGAAGGAGGCAGAGAGAAATGAGTCGAAGGTAGACGTAGGGAGGTTGAAGTCCCCCAGAACTGTGAGGGGTGAGCCATCCTCAGGAAAGGAACTTAGGCGTCAAGCTCATTGATGAACTCTCCAAGGGAACCTGGAGGGCGATAGATGACAAGGATATTAAGCTTAAATGGGCTAGTGACTGTGACAGCATGGAATTCAAATGAGGAGATAGACAGATGGGTCAGGGGAAAAATAGAGAATGTCCACTTGGGAGAGATGAGGATTCCTGTGCCACCACCCCGCTGACCAGATGCTCTCGGGGTATGCGAGAACACATGGTCAGACGAGGAGAGAGCAGTAGGAGTAGCAGTGTTTTCAGTGGTAATCCATGTTTCCGTCAGCGCCAAGAAGTCGAGGGACTGGAGGGTAGCATAGGCTGAGATGAACTCTGCCTTGTTGGCAGCAGAACGGCAGTTCCAGAGGCTGCCTGAGACCTGGAACTCCACGTGGGTGGTGCGTGCAGGGACCACCAGGTTAGAGAGGCAGCAGCCACGCGGTGTGAGGCGTTTGTATAGCCTGTGTGGAGAGGAGAGAACAGGGATAGACAGAGGCATAGTTGACAGGCTGCAGAAAATGGCTACAGTAATGCAAAGGAGATCGGAATGAACAGACACAGTAACAGACACTAACATGACCTACAGCATGGTCAAGCAAGTTAATGTTTCCGACATTTTTGGACCACTAAACAACTGTTGATTTAGAACCACAGAGAGTTACCGCAAGTCGCAAAGGACCATCTGGCAGAACGCCCAGAATATGTTCTTTAAGTTAAGATAGTAGACAGAGCCAGTCACATGTAGGAACCAATCCAATGAATCAAGTGTATGTAGGTTTAGATAGCCGTATATAAGGCTCTATGTAAGGAACACACTTTTAGAGCTTACTTCAGACCGGTACTTTATGCATCTAAGTTTGACTGTGACCTCTCCAGCTTGCTGACAATAAAGAGTGATTCATTTAATATTGACTTTGAGTGTCCTGTGTAAGAATTTCCACAACAACAACACAACGAGATGCAACAATTCAAGTTTTTCTATCAATGACATATGCTCTCAATGGGATTTGATAGGAGTGACGCCAAAATCCAAGCTGGCTTCCCTTTACACTTTGTTTTGGTGCGCCAGGACCATTCACAGTTGAGCTCCCTCAGTTTAGCTCAACGCTGATTGGCTAATTTTGTACAATTTTTTTGTCAAGGGAGGCCAGATGTTCACTGGCTTCCCTTTGCCTTCAATGCTACGGTCAGCAACAATGTCATACTTGTTTGAACCAGACAGCATCAGTCAGATGGCCTACACGTAGAGAGACGGGGGCGCTGTTTCGCTCCCTCAGATGCTTTCTCCTGTGAGATACTGAATGTGAGCCTCTTGCGAATCTAAGGAATATTATGAAACACAGAGAGACGAAAGATAAATGATATATATCAATATTTTTGTTGTCAATTTTTTGGGGAAGCCTGGCTTCCCTTGGCAAAAATGAATACACATATTGTATTGCAAGGTATGCTATATGTGTAGGCTATGCCATATGTATTGGCTAATATGCAAATGTTGCTGTCGTTTTTAAACCTCCATTCTAGCAACATGACACATCTTTCTATATATTTACATGCTTTTATTTGCGAGCTTGTATTGACAAAGAAGGAAATTGAGTTTACCAAAAATCTTTACAAAAATAAATTAATCGTCAATTCGTCGAGTCTACCGTTAAGAACATTTAATCATGTGACAATTTTTGTTTCCGATGTGACAAAGTCCAAAATCCATTGTCTTGATTTTGATGGTAAATTAATAAAATTTTGCATATAAGACTAAATAAATGTGTAATTTCAAACAAACCTGCTGCTTGAGACAATTGATTTGGAGTATCTTAATTAAAGAGCCACTGAACACGTCGATTGGTACGTGTTTTTCTATTGCTCATTAGAAAAACTAGATATATTTTTGGAGGTGTGTTTCCTGACCGATTTCGCGTTTGCTTAATTATGTTTGTTCCCCATGAGACACTGTAGACCATTTCACTTCCTCAAAATCCCCAGAATGAATCTAAGAAATCTATATTCAATTTGGTCATTTTTGCCGTGTATGTTTTAGTTGTGCAATTTTACATCTAACAAAAGCCTTGTTCACATTACCAATAAGCACTCCGTTACGTTGCAGCGAATGTCATGCATTTCAATGGGGATGTCCACAACTGAGTGGAATCGCAACGCCCCCTTGCGGTTGAAGGCAGTTGAGAGATGGACGCAGCAAACTTCGACATTTTCCAAACTTTGCGTCGTCTTCAATCCAGCCAGAGTCCTTTGAAGAACAGGAAGTTACCAAACCACAGAAGAAGATTAAAATAATATGTGGTTTTCGGTGATGGCTTTGTCGGATAGCTAGCAATTTGTAAACAACAATTACCCATTCCTATAAGTGAGTACTATTTTAATACTAATGTTAAATAATAAACATTGGCAGTTAAGCCAATTATATTATGACTGTTGCCTCCCGTTTAAGTTTATTGTGATGGTAGTGACGTTTGTTTTTGATGATAATTATTAGGTCACTACAGTGGTATTTTCAACCTATCCTATCTTTTAGCTAAGCTAGCTGCTCTGCAGTGAAAGCTAGCTTAACTTGCTATAAAGTTAGAGAAACAAGTTGAGGAAAAAGTAACTAAACAAAACATGTTTTATTAACACCAGAAACAATATATTTATCCTGTCTTGAATGAAAAGGTCATATTTTGCAATCTCCCAAAATAAATGAGATCTCTATGAGAGACAGGCTCTTCTCCAGGATGTGTATGGGGCATAATACCGCGTTCAAAACAACTGGGAACTCAGAAAGATATGAGGCCAAATCATGACGTCAGTGATTTTCAGGTCGGAAAGCCAGAGCTCTATAAAGAGGGGCGAGTTCCGGAGTTGGAATTACGAGTCGGATGACCGTTCAAATCCATTTTTCCAAGTCGGAGCTCATTCCCAGTTGTTTTGAACTCACTGAAGTAAGAAGTCGGAGATTTCCGCTTTTCCAGCGCCCAGTTGTTTTGAATAAGGTGTTTGATGCAGTATTTTGCAAGTAAAAAAATGCGCGACATGTTAAACACAAAGTCCGGCTTCTGACCAGGTCTGTCTCACTGTCTATGCTATTGGATAGAGCGCACAAACCACATCTGTTCACCACATTTTAGTGGGCAAATGCACATCATCAAATCAAAACCCACCCTTCATTTACCCGTTGTGACGCACGGATGTTCCAAACTCCGTTTTAGACAAGCCTGACATTATGACCAAAATTATCCTATTTACACTTTGTTGTCAATTTTGACACTAGAAAAATGCCATGTTCCAAACAACTCGGAAATCGGAAATCTCTGACTTTAGTGCTTTCAAGACAACTGGGAACTCGAAAAATCGTTTTGAATGGTCCTCCAACTCGGAATTCCAACATGGGAACTCGGGCCTATTTCTAGAGCTCCGACCTGAAGATCACTGACGTCATGATTTGACCTCGTATTTCTCCGACTTCCCAGTTATCTTGAACACACCATAACTGTTTCTGACTCATGTCGCTGACACATAGGCCGTTTTCAAAGGAATTCGTTTCTAATTAAAGGCATTCGCTGTTTAAACTGGAGAAGTGAGTTGCGCAACTGCAGTGAAGACTTTAAATCGCGCGCTGCGCCCCCGCAATTTCTCATAAATAGTTAAGACACACCTCCTCTAGACAAAAGAACGGAACATTTTCAGCTCTGTCCGGACAAGGAGACAGTATGTTTTAGCAGAAGTATTCTATGTAAAATTAGACCATTTTGTGGACGATGGTTAATCTATTTTCTTCGATTATGCAAGCTAGTGCATAAGGCATCACATTCTACAGGCAATTTCGCTGATAAGCAAATGAGGTCTCATTTTATAGCTTGCTTTGACCGTTATTAGCTGGCTTTGACGTTTGTAGGTATTGCAAAGTTAACCTCCATGCGACCATCCTCCTAGCTAACCTTATATTCTTTCTAACAGAAAGTGCTGCTTTTTGTTGGGGGCATTGACTGTATGGTTGGGGGTCTAATATGATGCTTCAAAACTTACTTCAGGTTTTCGTCTACCACACTGCAGAGGCAACTTTTTTTTACCATCAAGATCATGCATTTTCTCCTAGCCGGTAATTTACAGCTTCAATTGTGTTGTATTACAGATTCACAAGATGGAGAACACTGCAAGTTTGACGGACTGGGCTGAGGAAACGAAACGCAAACTAAGGAAAATTTTGCCTTATCGGCTCGCTTGTCAGGTGGGTTTGTCTTGCCACAACTGTTGAATGGTCGGGGTGTATGGAGGGTGATCAGGGCCAGTTTAAAATTGCAACACTTAAATACTCAATTGAAATGCTAAAATTATAAATGCATTTATAGTTTCATATCAGTGTACATGATTCTTGAAACAATGAAATTGCAATGTTACAATTAAAATAGCTGATTGGAAACTAAATGAAAATGCTTAAAATAATTATAAATGGAAAGTGGCTGTTTTTGTGGTAGAAATATTTGACTCAAGTAGTCAACTCAAAAATATCTCAAGAAACTGGAGCTTGTGTATCCAAAAATTAGACTTGTATTATCTAATAACAAAAGCCAAGCAGTTCCATGGAACAACTGTCTCTCTTTGGCTTAGAGCTCCCTTTTATGCACACACAAATGCACAAACATGCTTACATGGCATATACAGTTACTCCCCTTATGGCAAATTCCTAACTTATTGTAGTTCTGCGCCACCCTTCTCTTTCAACGTCCAGCTGTCACACATGGTCCACTCCAAAAGGTCATGAATGCTTTTTCTATATGAAGCCTCTCATTCTATTCGTTGCTTGGCTCAGGCACCTTCTTAAAAAAGAATATACATACATTCATTTAAAGCACAGTTACATACTGCATTGGCTATATTCCTTATTTAAGCATGCATCTGGATTATAAAATATCCAACATGTTTATTATATTTTACCTTTGGCATCTCCCTACATTTGCCTTAATGATACATAAAATATCTATATTTTTAAATTCACAGCTGCCCAATTTATTTAGCAGTTTCTCTTCATTTTCAAAGTGTATGCACATTTTTCTGGTCTCAGGCATAGTTACTCAACACTAGGCAAAGTTACTCATCAAATATGCGTGGTCACCATACCACGTCTTCCTGGTTAGTTGTTCGCATGATGCGTAACCCCTCTGATACCTGAAGAGTTGCATTGGCTATATAGCTTTGGTTTAGCGGGCTAATGTTCTCTTCTGATGTGCAGAAGACTCTTGTTTGGACCCTGTCAGTCATATCTGTGCCATGGCTCAGATTGGTCTCAGAAGAGGAGGTCGAAGGATGGTTAATTGGAACTGAGGTGATTCAGTTACTACATATGCATAATGAGTAGGGGTTTAAACGAAATTGGGATCCTAAACTTTAAGACAAATCCCTAACTGAAAAACACATTTTTTTTAGGTAGATGCATAAAGTAAACAGCCTTGTGTGTGAATTTCCGCAGCAACTAAGAGCGATGAAGCACAGGGCTGAACTTCTCTGCTGTTTTGGTGCCCTGTGGCCTCATTTATAACCCTTGTGTACATTTTTACACTGAATATCTGCATGCGCCATTTCTGAAAAGACTGTGCACACACACATATTCAGATTTCTAAACTTGGCACACGACATGTATACATACGCATATTTCTCATTTTATAAATCAGACTGGTCATAAAGCTGTGTGCGTGAACGAGCATTATAACTCTGCCTAAACAATGCTTTTTATGGTGACAATAAAACCCTTTATTTGCTGTATAATTTGTAACTATTTGCATTAGGCCATGGCATGCGAAAGACTAATTGTTGTTCAATATTTAGTTTATCAATAGATTATTGGGATTCAATGCCTGCCTTGGTATAGGCTCTGAGATTAAATAGGCAATGATGTCGCACTCCTATTACACAGCAATACTGTAGCCTAAGCTTACCCATACTGTCAAATATTTTACATACTGTAAGCTACCAGTCTATTTACTGTGTTGGCAGGATGTTTTTTAATCTTTAGCAGTAATTGATACTGTATCTGGAAAAGGACTGTCAGTTTCTGAAAGAGAACATTGGCAAATTGTTGTGAACGTGTCAGCAGAACATTTGAATTCAACAATGTTTTGCATCAACTTTGACTGCCCACGAATTCTGAAACATTGTCTAAGGCAGGCTACAATGTGTTTAATTTTACAGTACTTACAGTAGCGCCTACTTCAAGATAAAATACAAACTGTTTACCTGTTAAACTCTACTGTATACCGGTATTATAAACCGTGCTGCCTATGATATTGCAAAAGTTGAAATACATATAGCCTATCTATTTTCTGGCCTACTAGGTCCAATTAAATGAGAGATGCGCATGATCATTTGTTGTATGGCTCCTTCGAGAATATGAACCCGGTCTTCTGATTTTCGCTCTTCTCACTAATGCATGGTATAAAGTTTGTTGGGAGGTGCACATACTCATGTCAAGTATTTTTTAAACATTTATGCCAACTTTTGCGTGAACTGGCGCACGCACATTTTGGGGTATATTTTGTACATGCGCGCGGTTTATACATTATTTTGGAGTCGACTCTCCACCACTACTTCATCATCGTTAACAGTTGGGAAAAATGGCAGAGAAAGGCAAGCAACAGCAGCGAAGTCCTGAATGGCAGTACTTTGAGAAGGAAATGCAAACTTTGCGACGTAATGGTAGTACAGGTGCAATGCTTAACCATCTGAAAGGGATGCTCTGTGAGACCCAAACTGTTGCTGGTAGCTGCATTGTGAATTCACATGGAATTTTAATGTATTTTTTCTTAGTTTTAACAGGAAAAACAAAAGTAGTTTAAACGTAAATAAAAAGTGTTAATTTGTCACATCCCATAATGATGAGTAGGCCTAACCTTGCCTGAGACATGAAGCGTTGCATTCGCTCCCTGAGTCAATTTGCATACACTGAAAATTCACATGGAAATTGGAACGTGATAACGCTTAATTGGTTAGTTGAAAAATGAAAACATCCATTTAAGATTTCACTTTGCACATTGCATTTAGGGTTTTCTGTTTACCATTTGGCTTCTTCCATTGACCATAATCATTTTTGTTGTTGTTACTATGCAATTTAATTGTGGCGTTAATCATGCACACTGATATAAAAATGCATTTATAATTTTCACATTCCTATTTAGTATTGCATTTTCAAACTGGCACTGATCACCCTCCATATGGGTGACTGGTGTGTCTGAAATGTGAATGTGTTTTGACAAATTTGTCATGGCTGTTAGAATAATCACCTATCCATATGACTTATACACAATATACAATTATTGTAAGTCATGGCTATGATGCATTATGAATGATGATTTTCGGCTGTAGGACTGTGGTGTGAAGTTTGACACCATCGGCAGCTTCAAGCAGCATGTCCGCAGGAAGCAACATCAACAGGTGTGATGTCAAGCAGCTCACAATTGTTCAAGATGTGCTTTGTACAAACTGCGTTTCTAAGCCATGGCAGGCCAACCCTCCAAGAGAGCTACTGGGGGTGCATGCTTTAGCTCCAGCCCTGCTCTAATACACCTGACTCAGTTTATCAAGGTCCCAAGGAGCAGGTTATTTATCTTATGTGTGTTAGTGCAGGGCTGGAACAATAGCCAGTAGCTCTGCAGGAAAACTGTTCGCCACCCCTGCCATAGAAACGCTGCCTGTACAAACCACAGCAGGAAATCAAGGTCTCGTGATAAGAGAAGTGAAACACAGTGCACATTTTTTTCAAGGATGTGCTTAAGTTTGAGACATCTGTATTTTTTTAGGCATTATAATTTTTATATTGGTGTGTTTTTAAATTGGCATTAAAACCACTTGACATCTTTTATCTTTCTTTGCGTCTGTGTGTCCGTCCCTCCAACTACAGCAAGTGGCAGAGCTCTTCCAGACAGGTAGGGTGTGTCTGGCTATCGGTCTCTTGTTGCAGAATGCTTAGAATAGATTTTTATCCAAAAGGTGATAAACGGATATAGTTTATTGTTGTTATACTGTAACCTTTCTAACTGCCCAGTGAAAATCATATTTTTACTGATACTCAAATAATGTTGTTGACTTGTCGTATACTCGTATTTATGGCCAAAGCATGAATAGGAGAAAAACACTTAAACCCAACCTCAAACTTGTATCTCAAGCAGACCGTTTAAAAAAATGCTTGCTATTTCTTCATAGAACATGTTACAGTGGCATGCGAAAGTATTCACCCCCCTTGGCATTTTTCCTATTTTGTTGCCTTACAACCTGGAATTAAAATTGATTTTTTGGGGGGGGTTTGTATCATTTGATTTACATAACATGCCTACCACTTTGAAGATGCAAAATATTTTTTATTGTGAAACAAACAAGAAATAAGACAAAAAAACAGAACTTGAGCTTGCATAACTATACACCCCCCCCAAAGTCAATACTTTGTAGAGCCACCATTTGCAGCAATTACCCCAAGACACTTGCAGCTGTATGTCTCTATAAGCTTGGCACATCTAGCCACTGGGATTTTTTGCCCATTCTTCAAGGCAAAACTGCTCCAGCTCCTTCAAGTTGGATGGGTTCTGCTGCTGTACAGCAATCTTTAAGTCATACCACAGATTCTCAATTGGATTGAGGTCTGGGCTTTGACTAGGCCATTCCAAGACATTTAAATGTTTCCCCTTTAAACCACTCAAGTGTTGCTTTAGCAGTATGCTTAGGGTCATTGTCCTGCTGGAAGGTGAACCTCCGTCCCAGTCTCAAATATCTGGAAGACTGAAACAGGTTTCCCTCAAGAATTTCCCTGTATTTAGCGCCATCCATCATTCCTTCAATTCTGACCAGTTTCCCAGTCCCTGCCAATGGAAAAACATCCCCACAGCATGATGCTGCCACCACCATGCTTCACTGTGGGGATGGTGTTCTCGGGGTGATGAGATGTGTTGTGTTTGCGCCAAACATTAGCGTTTTCCTTGATGGCCAAAAAGCTCAATTTCAGTCTCATCTGACCAGAGTTCCCTTTTCCATATGTTTGGGCAGTCTCCCACATGCCTTTTGGCGAACACCAAACGTGTTTGCTTATTTTTTTTCTTTAAGCAATGGCTTTTTTTCTGGCCACTCTTCCGTAAAGCCCAGCTCTGTGGAGTGTACGGCTTAAAGTGGTCTTTTGGACAGATACTCCAATCTCCGCTGTGGAGCTTTGCAGCTCCTTCCGGGTTATCTTTGGTCTCTTTGTTGCCTCTGATTAATGTCCTCCTTGCCTGGTCCCTGAGTTTTGGTGGGCGGCCCTCTCTTGGCAGGTTTGTTGTGGTGAAATATTCTTTCCATTTTTTAATAATGGATTTAATGGTGCTCCGTGGGATGTTCAAAGTTTCTGATATTTTTTTATAACCCAACCCTGATCTGTACTTCTCCACAACTTTGTCCCTGACCTGTTTAGAGAGCTCCTTGGTCTTCATGGTGCCGCTTGCTTGGTGGTGTTGCAGACTGTGGGGCCTTTCAGAACAGGTGTATACAGTTGAAGTCTGAAGTTTACATACACTTACGTTGGAGTCACCAACGAACTATCATGGTCCAAACTAAATTTCACTTCACCATAGAGCAGCATAGGGTTGCTTTCTGTCAACCCAGTCAGTATTATGTGTCTCTGAGACAATATAACTCTTAAATCTTAATTTAAAAAGTAACAGTTTAGGAGAACAAGGGCTCACTGTTTTCCCTTCTCCCTTTTGTCTCTCTCCCTCCCACTTTTCTCGCACTCCCACTTTCTCGTCCCCTCTCTCTCAGATGAGCACCAAGGTCAAGGTAAGCCAATTCTGCCGTCTTCAGTTAACAAAGTAGTCAACCCTGGACTTTAAGTGTAAAGACTGGTAGACGAGTCTGAATCTGTTCTCTGTTATGGCTCTATTCCATTTCGATCCCTAGCTCTTTCCCCTAGCCCACTCTCCAAGCCCCTTCCTCTAGTCTAGCCCCTACCCCTTCACTGTTCACAATGTGAATGGACTGGATTGATCTCACTCGCTCTGTGTATTTTTTTGGTGTAGTCTACTTTGCCTCTATCTTGGTTCTGGAGCATCTTGGCAGGAAACCCACAAACGACCCACATCCCATCATCGGTAAGTAGAAGTGTGTGTGTGTGTGTGTGTGTGTGTTCCTTCGTTTTTTGTGTGTGTTTCTGACTTCTTGATTTGTGTATGTCCCAGGTCTGTGCCTGGTGACATTGTGTGTGAGTCCAGAGTGGAGGGATACGTTCTACCTTTGTCACGTGTGTGAGGAGAAGTGTGGCCCAGGACAGATCGTAGACCACCTCACCTCCGCTGACCACCTCTCCAACTACTACGTAAACACACACACACACACACACACACACACACACACACCTCACACACACACACAAATGAAACAAAACAAATTACAGACTCCTCTGGCTGCAGTTTAATTGAAGTGTGTGTGTATCAGAGCTACACAGACCCTGATGTGTTGAGTTTCTCCTGGATGCCTTCCATGGATATGTCGAACTGCATACGGCCGCTAGCTGTCAAAGAGATTGACAAGAATGGACCTGGAGTGCTACGGGTAACTGTGGGTGTACTGGTTTTCACATTGTGCCTGGTGTGTGTGCTGTGTCGGGCCTACTCACATGTTTGTGTTTGTAGGTGCTGGACATGCCTAAGAGTGTGTCTGTGAGGTTGAAGAGAAGTGGCTACTCTAAAGGTACAACTGTCACCATTACTGCTATTCATTGGTACAGTAAGAAGAGTTACTCCACACGATTAACTAGCTTTTCCCCTCACTCACTCAGTCATGCAGGCTCTGACTCAGACTGACAGGCTGGCTGAGTGTATCAGAGGTGAGTGAGCATGTCCTTTTCTCTTCCTCTTCAATCACTTCTTTATCTCTAGTTTAACATGGACATGTTTACACCATCTATCACACTCTTCTCTCACTCATCCCTCTTCCTCTCTAGCTGACAGACCAGAGAGGATGACTATACAGGAGTACCACAGAGACCCCAACAGGAAACACCCTCTGCTGGGTAGGAACCATTATCATCAATAACACTGTAGCAGGGGGGAAGAGGTAGGCTGTGACACAGTATGTCAGTGACCTCAAAATGGCGTGTACACATCGCAGTAGGCTCTGGTTCTAGAGACCCATAACCACTAGCGTTGCACGGTGTACCGAAACTTTTTCGAAACTATAACATGAAAAACGGTCCGCTATTAGAATGTATTTCTGTCAAATGTGTTGCACATTTGAAAATAAACTAAATGTATTGAACTTGTTAGAAAATGTATTCATTTGCCCAAGCTTATTGTAAGACATGAACAGAATGCATCAGTGATTTGTATTCCCTGAAACTTTCTGAAGGAATGCCCCGGCTGTGTGTGCCGTGCATGTATATCTACCACTTTGTGTAGCCGTTATGATGCTAATGATAAGTCTTCAGGTAGATGGAAAGGCTTTCCCAAAAACCTTTTCAATTAAGTACAAATTAGCCTATGCCTACCTGGCAGAATAATTATTATTAACAGTGCTAGGCTCATGCCACTTAAATTAAAAGGTAACTACACTCAAATCTATATTTCTTAGAATTTTCCCAGACCTCAAAAGTGGTCTCCTGATATGGTTTAAGCGTTGTTGTGGACTTAACACATTCAATTTAGTAGTTTTTCTATAAAAGTGTCTTTTTTTTAAACCTGAAAGAACTGGGAAACATCTGTCATTTTTGCCGCGGTATCATGATACTAAACCTTTGATGGTAATTAAAATATTGAGAACAAGTTTATGACAAATGCTTGAATTCAAGTCTTTATTTGCCAAACCTAAGTTTTACATCTCCAAGTAGTTCTAGTACATTCTGAACAACAACATGTTCACAAGTCTAAATATAAACATGACATCAGCATTATACACTTATTCAAGTTCTGTTACTCCTAACGAGTAGGCTTTCTTCCTTATCTATCAAAACACACACAAGCAGGGGTGAGATGGCACACAGGCCCTCTCACCTCCCCTGGTGCCTTTGCTTAGGTCATGCTGACACAGGCTCACAGGCTTGAGTATAATCACAGTATACATTTTTCATTCACAATGCAAATAAGAGTGCCCTTTCATCTCTGGTTCCCGTCAATAGCCAGAGCATAAACCTGAGGCGAGTTCAACAAGCTTTCTGTTTGCCGTGAACATGTTGCCAGAGTAACAATTTCAGTTGAACGATTTTTGAGTGAACATTCCAAAATGTTACGGTGAAACATCAGACAGCTACTTTTTGTAAGAATTACTGTTGCTTTTTAGCGACAATATTCAAAATATAAACGACTTAGCTATTCTTACTAAATATAGTAGAAAGTCTACATGGCCACTTGATTATTTTTAGCGACAGTTTAGACCTGAAACAGACACTTACGTTCGCCGCACACTATCTTCTCAGACTGTTAGCGGCTAACACAAAACAAATGGATTATGTTAGCCAACGTTCACAAACTATTTCCCTTGTTGAACACACCGCTGTGTCAGTGACTCCCCCTAACTTCTGACCCTTTACCTGTGACCTGTAGGTCTAGAGCACCTGGTGGAGTACTGCTGTGAGGGGCGTGGCCAAAGGAGATCCTACCTCTGTCAGCTCTGTCGCCTCCCCGTCCCCTCACGGATTGTCATCCAACACATACTCAGCTTCAACCACCTCTACTGGTACTTCGTAAGTAACTGTTTGTGTGTCTGGGGACTCACACTTGGCGAGAATCTGCAACCAGTCATTTTCAATGAAAGGACAGACACACATCAACTTAAAGGTCGACCACAAGAGAGCAAGCAACCAATGTTCTGCATTTCCCAATATTTTGCAAATTGCAGCGAAGCGACTGCACGATAGCCAATCGGAAGATTGTTCCCCCCCATGGGTGTATAAACTACTTCATCGCTCATTATCAAGTGTGAGTCTGTGTATGTGCGTGTGTGTGTGTTACACCCTCTACTGGTATTTCTTGACTATATCTGTGTGTCTGTGTGTAGAAAGCGTGTCACCCCTCCACCCTCCTGATGAAGGACTGTTATAAGGAGTACAGCTGCAGTTTCAGCTCCATGATCCTGGACCTGGCCAATCAGGCGCAAGCCATCAGCCAGTCAGCCAATAAGGAGATACAGGTGAACAATGCCACACCCTGATCTGTTGAGACCGCACCCCCAAACCAATAATTGAATCTGACTGATAGCCTAATGGTCTGTCTGTTTGTTACAGCGAGTTGTGTTGGAACCAGCAGAGTTCTCCTCAGTGGAGTTTGTCTACATAGCGGGTGAGTAGACACGCATACAAATGCACTCTTTAAAATAATTCATAGATGTGCCCTAGGGTGGTCTAGAGGTCTAAGCCTCTGCCTCCGGAACACATAAAGTGTTGCAGCATGGGGTTGAAACCGGCCAACTGCTATTTCAGCAACTATTTCAGGAACTCACACCTTTTTTTAATTTTTTAAAATCATACATACATATTTTGATTCTCAAATGTGTGTACACACTGCAGGGTGTCTAACACATAGGCTGACATATCTTTGCTGTGTGTAGCTCTGAGGAAGTTGCAGACCATTAGGAGCGAGCGTAAGGAGGGCAGCCTTAAGACCAGCATTACACCTGGAGACAAACTGGGTACGTACTGGGAAGGAATGGTTTCACATGCTGCCTTGTTGAAAAGCACATCTCTAACTCTGTTCCATGTCTATTCCTTCCTCTGTTTGTATGACTTCTGCCTCTCGCTCAGTCACCCTCAAATCAAAGTTTATTGGTCACGTACACAGTTTTGCAGATGTTATCGCAGGTACAGCGAAATGTTTGTTTCTAGCTCCAACAACGCAGGAATATCTAGCAATGCAGTACACACATAATCTAAAAGTAAAACAAAAAGTAAGAACAACAAATTAAGATATATCAGAACGAGCAATGACTGAGTCCGGAATATAAATATATACACTAAATGGTCAAATGTATGTGGACACCTGCTTGTCGAACATCTCATTCCAAAATCATGGGCATTAATATGGAGTTGGTCCCCCCTTTGCTGCTATAACAGCCTCCACTCTTCTAGGAAGGCTTTCCACTAGAAGTTAGAACATTGCTGTGGGGACTTGCTTTCATTCAGCCACGAGCATTCGTGAGGTCAGGCACTGATGTTGGGCAATTAGACCTGGCTCGAAGTCGGCGTTCCAATTAATCTCAAAGGTGTTTGATGGAGTTGAGGTCAGGGCTCTGTGCAGGCCAGTCAAGTTCTTCCACACCGATCTCGACAAACCATTTCTGTATGGATCTCGCTTTGTGCATGGGGGCATTGTCATGCTGAAACAGAAAAGGTCCTTCCCCAAACTGTTGCCAAAAAATGGAAGCACAGAATCATCTAGAATCCAATGGCGGCAAGCTTTACACCACTCCAGCCGATGCTTGGCATGGTGGATGGTGATCTTAGGCTTGTATGCTGTAGCGTTAAGATTTCATTTCACTGGAACTAAGGGGCCTAGCCCGAACCAAGAAAAACAGCCCCATACCATTATTCCACCAAACTTTACAGTTGGCCCTATGCATTGGGGAAGATGGCGTTCTCCTGGCATCCGCCAAACCCAGATTCGTCCGTCGGACTGCCAGATGGTGAAGCGTGATTCATCACCCCAGAGAACGCGTTTCCACTGCTCCCGAGTCCAATGGTGGTGAGATTTACACCACTCCAGCCCGACGCTTGGCTGGAGGCTTGGAAACCCATTTCATGAAGCTCCTGACCAGCAGTTCTTATGCTGATGTTGCTTCCAGAGGCAGTTTGGAACTCGATAGTGAGTGTTGCAACCGAGGACAATTTACACTCGGTGGTCCCATTGTGTGAGTTTGTGTGGCCTATCACTTGCTCCTAGATGTTTCCGCTTCACAATAACATTGCATGTCTGTGTGCTCGATTTTATACACCTGTCAGCAACGGGTGTGGCTGAAATAGCCTAATCCACTAATTTGTGTATGTATATGAATATAAAAGGTGTGTACAGCAGTAGCTATACAGTGCCTTCAAAAGGTATTCACCCACCTTGACTTTTCCCCAATTTTTGTACAGCCTGAATTTCAAATGGATTAAATGGATTTTGTCACTGGCCTACACACAATACCCCGCCTACACACAATACCCCATAATATCAAAGTGGAATTTTTTGTTGTTGAAACTTGTAGAAATTAATAAAAAATGAAAAGCTAAAATGGCTTGAGTCATTAGGTATTCAAACCCTTTTGTTATGCAAGCCTAAATAAGTTCAGGAGTAAAAATTTGCTTAACAAGGCAAATAATAAGTTGCATGGACTCTGTGTGCAATAATAGTGTTTAACATGATTTTTGAATGGCTACCTCATCTCTGTACCCCACGCATACATTTATCTGTACGGACCCTCAGTCGAGCAGTGAATTTTAAACACAGATTCAACCACAAAGACCAGGGAGGTTTTCCAATGCCTCGCAAAGGGTAGCTATTGGTAGATGGGGGGAAAAATGGGGAAAAAATAAAGGAATGCAGCTAAGCACAGGCAAATTGCTTGGAGTTGCTTACCAAGACGACTCTGAATGTTCCTGAATGGACGAGTTACAGTTTTGACATAAATTTGCTTGGAAATCCATGGCAAGACCTGAAAATGGTTGTCTAGTAATGATCAATCACCAATTTGACAGAGCTTAAAGAATAATGGGCAAATGTTGCACAATCCAGGGTAGAGTACCGGGTGTTAGCCGGATAGTGACAGTGTCTAAGGTTCAGGGCAGGGTACTGGACGTAGACTGGTAGTGATGACTGTTTAACAGTCTGATGGCCTGGCGATAGAAGCTGTTTATTAGTCTCCCGCACCCTGGGGTGTATTCAGGATCTTTGGATGTTACTGGAGTGCTTTGTAACCAAAGTTCTGCTGAATTGCAGAAGGTAGTCATGTGGTGCCATCTAACTAGCCTCTGTTAATGGTGTTCTATAACTTCCCTCTCCCCCCCTCCCTGGCCTCAATGTATGTTCAACCCGTTATGTGGCCTCTAAAAGGACTATGAAACATGAATAAGGCTTTAGGTTTCAACTCTCTGAATAGTACAGTGCCAGAGGACCTCCTGTGTGCTGGGTCAGGGTACGTGGCTCTGGACGAATGTGCCGTACACACTACCTGACTAGCTCACTGGGAGAGAAGAGGAACTGTTGTGGTAGAAATATTTAACTCAATATCTCTCAGAAACCGAAACTTGTGAATTCAGAATAGACTTTATTACAACGTAACAAAGCCGAGCTGGTCCCTGACTCGGCGCTCTCGTTTTATACAGTTTTATGCTTACACAAAATTTATAGTCATGCTTATACAGCATACATAGTTACTCCTCTTTATGTAAATGATTAACATCTTTCAGTACCACGCCACAATTAGCTTTCAAAGTCCAAGTACCCCGTACTGTTTACTTTCAGGTCTATGTGTCGTTTCTCTAGTTGGGGCCTTTGCCTCTTATCTCATTATATTGGTGGCGTGGCTCGGACACTTTCTCAAAAAATAATATACATACATACGTTAAAGAACAGTTACACAATGTATTGACTATATTCACTATCCAGGCATGCATCTGGATTACAAAGTGTCAATCATGTTTATGTGTTGCCCTTATCATTTCATAACATATGTACTAGAAAATTATCCATACTGTTCCAAAACAACTTTCCCGTTGAAATTTGCCTATGTGGCATCGGTAGTAGTCATATATATATATATATATATACATAAATTATAGTTCAATCGAGTACAGGCTTAACTGAATGACAACCGCAACAGAATATAATAAGGACTTTTATTGATTAGTTTGAGGTAGGCCTCGTCTCCTGAGAAATGCTCGTCATAGCCAGATGCTGATGACCGGTTACCCTATGCTGGGCAGCTGACATTGAAACCCCCCGCTGGGGGAAAGGAGTTCCAATGACTGGCCTTAAGGTTATTATGTTGGGGGAGGTGGAAGGTCGTTGGAAGTCTGTTGCGGCAAAAAACGTGGGAGACGCAAGGCTAGAATTGACATATAAATACTCCTAGATTCATGCCCATTAGTTGAAAGAAAGAAAAGTGATCATTGCAAAAGGTTAATCAGCAGCCGTGGTGGATTTGCCTTAGTGTGCCATGCTCATAGGCTAAAGTTAATAGGTGAATGACATTCCACTCGCTTGCTAATAGGAAAGGAGGAGAGATGTGATGCTAAACTGATGAGGTAACATTGACACTACCCTATAAATACCTGCTATGCTGAAAAGGTATCATTATAACCACTACCACATAAATACACACCTGCTATGCTGATGAGTGCGATAGGAATTCTGAGTTTACTAAATTAATGAAAAGTGACGATCCATTCAGACCAGCCTTACTGATTGAACATTCGTAACTACATTCACAAAATGTTATGAAAAAGGGTAAAAACGATAAATTTGGACGTAAGTTAGTGTTTTCTAAAACAAGAAAGTCTGAGATGAGGGGAATCTGTGACATCTCTGCTTTTCTAATATTTGAAGGTTTGGTTTGATTTCAAGTAATGCCGACTAACACGTGGGTGTTTGTTCGTAATGTGAAGGGAAAATTAAGCATAATGACAATTGTGTTAGACAACTGTACTGTGTGCTTTTAAAGTTATTATCCAAGTTGAACTAGAACTGGACACATCTGGATTTGAGGAAGGGGAGTATGAAACATGGTAATCCCACATGTGTTATACATTGAAGAGAAGGGGGTGGGAGGGTTGTATATCACTTGGATACCTATATGTATGTCTTATATAATAGATACGCTTGCCAAAAAAAGAATACTGATCTTAACCAGATGTTCCTTGCCTAAATAAGCTAAAATGTATTTCTGTCTAAGAGAGTCCAATGCAGGCTGCGTCCAGAAAAGGTCTCCCCTGCGCAGGTCACTATTGAATAAACCCTGGGTGAATGCTTAACAGTTTTCACGACTACAAGAGCCGATTTTTCTACAACAGTAAGTTTTCTCTCTGAGCTCACACCGACCGTGGTAACGTTAGAGGTTGGATATTCAACAGAAATGTGGCTCTATTGGTCTAGTTAGGGACCGTCAATAAATAACACAATTTAAATGGGACAATATTTTCTAAATTCAATTACGCCAAATGTTGCTTACTTGGAAACCTCACCAACTGTAAATTGTAAAAATTCATAATCAAATATTGACATTTCATTACAACTGGAAGGTGTGAAAATATTGTTCCATGTACATTGTGTAATTTATTGATGGTCCCTAACTATCCCCAATAGAGCTGCTAGTCTGTCGAATATCCAACCTCTAACTTTACTGCGGTCGCACATCGGAAGCTCCGGCTAAAGAGTAACGTTCTGATCTCACATCAGTCAAGCACCGACGCTAATTGGCTAAAGGTGGCTAAAACCGACGCGAAAACAGCCCGTACAGCCTTCTCTTTAAAACGTCCCAGACAGAACACTCACACCCTACCTGAATACCTGGTTTACTTAAGGCTGGGGCTTAAAGCACTACGGGTTTGCTAGAGCAGAGAGGTGATCTGAGTGGTCCAATACAGGACATAATAAATAAATAAATAAATACATAATAAATATATATATATATATATATATATATATATATATATATATATATATATATATATATATATATATATATATATATAAAACAGAACGAGTATGGAGAGTGGAATGTGCTGATGTAGAATAGTCTAAGTAAAGTATGATGATATATAGAAGAGAAGGTACTGCCCTCCTCAATCAGTTTGAGTGAATGTTTCAGATTGTGCCCTTTCATGGCAGGGCCCCTGATCGTATCTCTCTCTGTTCCTCCTTCTAATAATAATAATAATATGCCACTTAGCAGACGCTTTTATCCAAAGCGACTTACAGTCATGCGTGCATACATTTTTGTGTATGGGTGGTCCCGGGGATCGAACCCACTACCCTGGCGTTACAAGCGCCGTGCTCTACCAGCTGAGCTACAGAGGACCACTTCTGCTCTGTGGTTGGTGTTTGGCCAAGTGCACTCAATGTCCCCTCTCCCTCTTCGATAACACTTTATTTGGATAGTCCAGCTGTAGATTATCCAACCCTTATCCTAACCGTAAACTTAACTCTTAGCCTGACCTAACCCTTATTCTAAACCGTACCATAACCATAGCAAGCAGTTGCTTATCAACAGATGGTTTGTTAATGGTATGGCCATCTGTAGAGCATCTAGATGGACTGTCAGGACTATCCAAATCAAGTGTTACCCCCTCTTTCTCTCTGTTTTAGAGTTGTGCAAGTCAGGGACTCAAACTCTCTCTGATGTTCTCTGTCTGGATCTTCTTTAGTTCCTTTCTCAGAAGGGTCAATGCTTACCAAAGATGTTACCATGACTACCATTGCTGAGACTGTTCCTATGGAGACCAAGTCAAGCCCAGAGACCTCTGTCACACCTACAGCTGTTGAGGAGACTGTAGCTACAGCTGTTACTACTGTAGCTACAGCAAGTACTGCTCCAGTTGTTACCACCGCTACTAGCCAGAGAGGGACCTGTCGACTGCGCTGTCAGGTGAGGAGGAATTCTGTTCCTCACATCACACTGTAGCCACAATTTCTCATTTACTACAGTGTCCTTCCGTACTTAACCTCAGGTAAAAGTTCTGCTCCAGGACTGGTGACATGCCTCCTCTCTAATGTTGGAATAGTGGCTGCTCAACATGTTTTCTCTACATCTGGAAATACTTAAACTCTGTCCCACGCACTCTGAGGAACAGGAGGCCCATCAATTGTGTGTGTGTGCATCACTATCATCTCTGTATCCACTTCAGGACTGCAACGTGATATGCAAGTTTGTGTCGCAGTACAAGTTACATGTGCGTCACTGGAAACACAAGAAGATGCTAGGAGATATCTTTGGACCAGGTACTAGTGATGTTGACCACCAACAATACAATTCAACTACTGCATCGTTGCCCAATCATACTATACATCTTTTAAGAGTTACATTGTTTATAAAGCATAAGAAGAGTGGCTAGATTAACTAACTCTTCCCCTTGTGTTTTCTCTCATTATTTTTCTCTCTCTCTCTCTCTCTCGCATATATATTCTCATTCTCAGGGGACGAGGACAGTAAAGGTGAGTTCTTCTGACTCCAATGAAATGTATATGTTTCATATGTTCATCTCACCGTCTAGTTCTACTGGCCATAAAGATCACTCTGACAACACTCTTCCTTCCCCTCTTTCTGCCGTTGGTATAGCCTGCATCCCATCCTTTACCATGTATGAGTACCTCCGGAACCCAGAAAGAACCGAACCAATTATTGGTAAAGGGGTGACCTCTTTTCAGAAAAATGTCAAAGTTAATATTAAATGTATATTAAATATTATGCTCTGTTTTATCCCTGTTGGGCTACCATACATACTGTAATCTGACGGACTCCATTTCCCAGGTGTCTATCTGATGGTGATGTGTGTGAGTACTGAGTGTTGGAAAACACCCTTCTACCTGTGTCACACCTGTCAGGAGAAAATCCCTGCCCATCTTGTCATGACTCACCTCACCTCCGCACTCCACCTTCAACACACCCTGGTCAGTGTGTATGTGTGTTGCTTTTTAGATCACCCTTTATGTGCTACGACTGCTTCTAAATTATTTTTCAAACATCTGTTGTGCTTATGAAGCCTTATGAATGCTTTATAAAGTCTGTGTATAAATTGTAGTTAGTTGAATGTGGGTGCCCTATCTCTCTGTGTATCAGATGTACCAGAGTCCGCAGCGTCTGCCATTCGGCTGGGGGACAGAGTTGGGCCTGGAGGTCCTGAAGACTCTGGCCTGGGAGGAGGAGAGAGTCCGAGGAGAGAAAGACAATGTACTGAAGGTAGGGAAGGATGGGGGGAGGAGGAGAAGGAGATGGAGCTAAAGAGAGGAGGGGAAGCTGCTCTGGAGATGTAAAGGTTTATGGTTTCTCACTCCTTTTCTTGTCCTCGCTCTCTCCCCCAGGTGTTTGATATTCCTGCCAGTGTTTTCCACAGCATTCAGATGTTCTCCTACCCCTCTGGTAAGACATCTCCCCACTAAAAATAATAATATATTTATTTTATATAGCGCTTTTCATTACAAAGGGAATCTCAGACACTTTTAAAAAACAAATTTAGGATTGTGGCAGGTTTAGTCTTAGGCGATGGTCTTCCACAGCTTATAATGTTGATACTGATAGTGTTGAGGCAGTTCAGAAAGGTATTGGAGAGGGCGTTGACGGTACAGGGAAGGAGAAGTGTCAGTCGGAGAGACAAGCCTGACGGTCTTCATTGGGCACCTCGTAGTCTCTTCCTCCGTGGGTAGGCTGGATCATCAACTGCCGAAAGTGTAGCACTGCCTGCATTCATGTCCTCTCTTATGCTCGCTCACTCTCATCCCCTTCTGTTTGACCTCATCCTCTAGCCATGAAGAGACTCAAGGACTTCCATCATTATCTAAAAGGTTAGTAGACATTCATCATAAAGTTTCTCTGGTGTCATAAGAGGAGCAATCAGGGCTCTAAGAATGTTTTACTGTCTGTGTCCATGTGTGGTATCCTTAGTTGACAGGCCGCTGACGTTTTCCGCCCATCTGAACAACAAAGAGAGGAAGTTTCCTATGCTGGGTGAGTATAGAGAAAATGGAAACAGGAAGCAAAAGGGTTTAAACTAAGTAAAAACATAGTAAAGACCTGGTCAAATGGAGGTGGAAACAGACACTGGAAGCAGACACAGAATGCAGGCATACAGAAAGTAGACAAACAAAGTGGACATATAGGAAGTAGACCTACAGGAAACAGAAATACAGAAGCACAAACGCTATACAAACAGGAAGTGTTTATTGTGGAGGTCCTTACCTTACCCTCTAATGGGTATTAACCACTATAGCTTTGTGGATATATCCGTTTTACCATCTGTGCCTCTGTATCCTCTGTTACTGATTTATGTAACAATAGGGCCTCTGAATCCTCTTGGACCACTCACATACTGTACAGTACAGTCTGTCCTCTGAATGACTTCAGTGTTAGAACATCCTGTGTCCAAGGGAATATGTGGTTTACATAAACATTGAGAACATCTGGTTTACAAATGCATTTAGTTTCCTTACCTTATATGATGCTCTGTCCCTTAGATTTATTAGTATTAATGTTGAATGGATTCCATAGGTTGAGGTGGAGGAGACTCAATGTTTCTATACTACTCTTCCTGGCTGGTCGTTAAGAAAATCTTGAATTGGTTAAGTGTTTGTCGTTTGTTCTCGGTATCTTCATAACCATCAAGACTCAGAAGTTCTGAGTCTTGATTGTTATGAAGATAAAATAACAAACGGCAAACACTTGAATCTAATTCAAGACTACTTAAAGAGCGGGAAGAGCATACATAGCATACAACTTCGACATCTCAAACACCCTTTTTTGCCTTAAACCTATGGAATACATACAATAGTGATCATAATAAATCTCAATGTTCCAAAAAGATAGTAAATACATAATGGAAACCAGTTGTCCCTTGGACAAGATTTTCTAATCACTAAAGTTTTAAACCATATTTAATCACTGACATCATTATTAAATTACTTAAGTCATTAACCAGACAATGACGTACCCTCTATTCAAGCAGGAAACAAAGGGAGTCGCATGTTTTACCCGTGTTACAGAGATGCACAGTTAGCCATAGAGAAAAGTAGTTCCCGTCACTACAGAATTACCCCTCACCTCTGTGTTCATGTCAATAACTATTTTTTAATTATTTCTCTCTCAGGTCTGCAGTTCCTGGTTCAGTACAGCGTTACTAGGGCCGGGGCCTCGTCTCCAGGCTGGGGCTTCCTGTGTTTGCTGTGTGAGAGGAAGTTGTCAGATGGACTCAGCGTCGCTCACATACACAGCTATGAACACGTCACCACGTTCCTGGTAAATATACACACAAAGATATACCAATTTGTTGCTCCTACACAACACAAAAATACTATTACAGCCCTCTTATACAAGTCTGTGTGTGTAGGAGCGTGCCTATCCAGGCTCTCTGGAAGAGGTAGAGGAGTCTGATGAGAGGAGGAGCGAAATACTGCTGGACCTGGCACAACAAGCTGAGAAAATACATGCCACCGGGCACCTACAGGTAACACACACTCCACCAGACGTGTCCAGGTAAAACACTCCAAGCCACCACAAAAAACCCACAGTTCTACCCTGTAGTGATGTATTGTCCTCATCTCTCTTCCCTCCCTCTTTCCTTCTCCCCCTATCCCTTTATAAGTTCATGATATTGAAACGCTACATCGGGGAGTCAGTCATCTACGAGAGAGGTCAGTGTGTGTGTGTGTGTGTGTGTGTGTGTGTACATTTGTTTGGTCACGTTTGTGTGAGTGATTAACTCTGTATTCTGTAGCCTTAGTGATCCTGAAGGCGATCAAGAAGAGAGAGAACAGGGGAGCACTGATGCCCCTGCTACCACCTGGCAAGAAACTGGGTTAGTTAGAGGGGAGGGGGAGGTGGGAGAGACATTTAGCATTACAGGTAGTGATGAAGATGGTGATAATGTTACTGTTTCTTAGTTCCCTCCAGTTCGATCAGACACCAGAGACTGACTACCCCAGAACCTACCCCTGCTCCTACATCTGTAGGAGAGGAGAAAGAGACCAGGAAAGAGACTGACAAAGACAACAAGACAAAGATGGACAGAGAGACCACCCCAGAAACCATTCAAATGTCCCAGGAGACTGGGGTGGAAGTGGACAAACGCATTGACAAAGAAGCCTGCAGTGACCCCAGTACAAACACTAGCAGAGAGACTGGCAGAGGGACCAGTAAAGAGGCTGGCAGAGGGACCAGTAAAGAGGCTGGCAGAGGGACCAGTAAAGAGGCTGGCAGAGGGACCAGTAAAGAGGCTGGCAGAGGGACCAGTAAAGAGGCTGGCAGAGGGACCAGTAAAGAGGCTGGCAGAGGGACCAGTAAAGAGGCTGGCAGAGGGACCAGTAAAGAGGCTGGCAGAGGGACCAGTAAAGAGGCTGGCAGAGGGACCAGTAAAGAGGCTGGCAGAGGGACCAGTAAAGAGGCTGGCAGAGGGACCAGTAAAGAGGCTGGCAGAGAGACCAGTAAAGAGGCTGGCAGAGAGACCAGTAAAGAGGCTGGCAGAGAGACCAGTAAAGAGGCTGTCAGAGAGACCAGTAAAGAGGCTGTCAGAGAGACCAGTAAAGAGGCTGGCAGAGAGCCCAGTAAAGAGGCTGGCAGAGAGCCAAGTAAAGAGGCTGGCAGAGAGCCCAGTAAAGAGGCTGGCAGAGAGCCCAGTAAAGAGGCTGGCAGAGAGCCCAGTAAAGAGGCTGGCAGAGAGCCCAGTAAAGAGGCTGGCAGAGAGCCCAGTAAAGAGGCTGGCAGAGAGCCCAGTAAAGAGGCTGGCAGAGAGCCCAGTAAAGAGGCTGGCAGAGAGCCCAGTAAAGAGGCTGGCAGAGAGCCCAGTAAAGAGGCTGGCAGAGAGCCCAGTAAAGAGGCTGGCAGAGAGACGATAACAGAAGCTAGTCAAGAAACCAGAAAGGAGAGCAGGAGCAGATGGAAAGATGAGGAGAAAGAGACTGACAAAAAAGAGTCCAGTAAAGACACTGTCGGAGTGCCAGGAAGAGAGAGTAAAAAGATGACCAAGGAGAAAGAGGCAGAGCTAAAGACTGAGAAAGAGACTGACAAAAAAGAGACCAGTACAGAGACTGTCAAAGAGTTAAGGAGTAAGACTAGAAACATGACAGTCCATGAGACCAGAAAAGACACTGGGAAAAAGACCAGTACAGAGACTGTCAAAGAGACTAGGAGAAAGACTGGCACAGACATGGAGAGGGAGACCAGTAGAGCCAGCAGGAGAGCTGTTAGTATAGTGGCCAGCAGAGCCAGCAGGAGAGCTGTTAGTATAATAACCAGTAGAGCCAGCAAACGCGAGACCAAAGGAAAGCATGGTAAAAAGCCAGAGACTTGTAAAACACCTGAAAAGAAGACCTATACTCAGACTGTGAAAGAAAAAACTGAAGGTATGTTCATGTTTTGAGTTTATATGGTGAGTGTGTTGGTTTGTTCATATGTGTGGTGTAGTCGGTAGTTTTGAGTGTGTTTGTTTATTTTGATCCTTTTCGCTGTTACAATTAGCTGTGTGTGTGTGTGTGTGTTAATTTTGTGCACACTCTCAATGAGTGTGAGGTGAGTGGTGTAGTCGTTATTATTGACTATGTGTTTGCCTTCCAGTGACTCCTCCCCCCATCTCCCCTCCAACCACTAATCTGTGGGATTTCCTGAAGAGGCAGAACCGAGAGGCTGTGATTGGTCAGTATGTTTCTGCAGTGTGTTTTAATGTAGTCCGACACATTCTTCTGATTGTTTAGGAGAACAGATGTATTATTTGACCTAAGCAGGGCTGATTGAGATGAGCAATATCCAGTGAATTACATAGTCAGTCCTATTCAACGAAGAGATAATGAACAATGACACGTTATCAGACTGTGAGTGTTGCGGTGAACTAGCCAGAGGATCTGGTGGAGGTCCTAGTCTTTCACCCACACCATTCAGTCAGCAGATCAACCTGGGATTGGTGCTCATTGTCACTGATAGCTCTCTGGGTTAAAACAGTTTAGGTTTGAGAATGAGGTCAATGGAAGGCTTGTGTGCAAATGTTAAGTGTGGTGATCTCAAGTCTGAATACCACACTTAGTGCGCATGTCGGCGCGAAGACACTGCCTGTTTAACTATTGTGAATGGGAGGGAGTTTGCGGATATGTGAAGGTCCGATGAGATCTTAGTCGCACAATTTTACATCTAACTAAGATGTTTGGTGCAGTATTTATCAAGTGAAAAAGTGTGCATGAATATATACTTAATTGAAGAATTCTTACTGCTGACCAATGACCGATGAAGGGGCATAGCGAAATCCGTCTTGCCTTGAGGAAAAAGGTAGTGTGCATGAACAGCGGATTTAAAACCCTTGCCGAAGACCAAAATGAACAAATACGTCACAAAAGGTTGTAATAATATATGCACGAACTGTTCTGACCTGTTTCGGATGGGAAGCATGCGGAAGCCTTTAGTCTCACGTGGCAAGCCTTCCAACATCCTGTCTCGTTCACTCGACTATTGGAAGTCTGGCAAAGTTGATGTTTGTATTCATAGTTTGAACGGTCAGAGAGGTGGTGGCATTCAGCACTCGTATTTAATTGGCTCTGAGTAGAAATTATGTTTCCCCTCAGGAGAGGCATTTCCTTGATCGTTCCTTGTACGATTTGGGCAAATAATCTAATTGCATATATTTTTTAACCAAATATTGTGATTTGCAATTTTACTTGTGATATAGATAAAAACACTTGGGTAAACTGTTGGAGTCATGGGAATATAATGATTATTCAAATTCTTTGGTTGGAATTCAGTGGACACTTTGAATACTTTGTTTGGCATGAAAATGAATAAAAAAGCCAGGGAGGCGTTATTGTGACACGGGAGGAACCAAAGGGTTGATCAGTGTTTCCCAGGGGACCCTAATTAGACTTGAATAGATGTTAAATTTTTCTCTACTGTCTCTGATTCATGTAACATATTCATCTCTCTGATGAATAACATGCGTACTGTTGCACAAAAACATGCTGATCTAGGCCTACAGTACCAGTGGTATCATTCTGTATTAGCTAGCTTAGCTACGTTTCCTCTGGCTCAGGGTATTTGGCTAACTAGCGATTTAGCGTTATCAGCTAACTATTCTTGTGGCCACAACTTGCTAATAAAATCCAGACTAACTAGATATTTGCAGAGAGTAAGATACACAAACTAGCCTAATAGTGTAATTATAGGGCAAATGTGGATTTATATTAAGAAGCAAAGTGGAAATCAGCATCGTTGTCACCAACATCTGTTGCATTGACAATGCAATGACCATGCAGAGCGAACTTGGAACGGCTAGTCTGTGCTCCTTGAGTGACAGGGCGAGTCAGTGTGCCGCAGGAGAGTGGGGGAGAGGGACAACTCAAACCAAGTCAACTATAAACATGGATGTTACACGCAGCGGAGTGGAGTTACAAAATATTGCAGATTTGCAGACTTTTTTGATTTGGATATTGCAGATGTCAATATCACAATTTCGATGAGAATTTGATTAGTCAAGCAGCCCTATCATGAGGCATTAGTTTAATATCTTATGGAAGATATTTATTTTTGGAGAAAAAAAAGTAGCTTTGGAACTGTTTGGTTTGATAGTGGCAACACATCACTAGTGAAGGGCAGGCAGACTCAAAGAATAGTCAAACAGACCTTCTTTAGGATGGCAAGACTTTATTCAGCAGCTCTTAATCAGTAAAGCATACTTCAGCATATGGAGACGTTCTCAAAAATCTGTATGCTATCATACCCTTTTTATACTTTAAAACTGGGGAGGTCCCTAAGAGATCCTCCCTCGGCTGCCATACCAGATTGTTACTTGATTGGTTGATATAGCTAGTGCTTACACGTTATTATGCACAGAACGGTGGATATGCCGTATGTAATATAGTGTGCGTTTGGCTGTCCGGACAGTTTCGATAGTTGAAAAATGTCTCTGATTGAACTTACCTTTGTTTTAGTCTTCCCTTTTCTTAACCTCAGCCCTTCCCCTTCCCATGTTAATAGGCTGAACCCTTCACTAGTTTCCATCTAGACTAACAAACTCCACCCACGCAGACTATTTTCTCTGAGGAGTTACTTCCCCAGGCATTCAAACTACTGTAAGGAGCCTGGGTTTCCGAGGCTACAGCAGACTAGAGGAAGATCCTGCTGGAGTAGGTAGAAGAAGCAGTGAGGATGTTGATGTCCGTGAAGGATCAACTAACATGAAGTCATCTTCAGACCTGGTCAGAGCAGGTGAAGAGTCCTGACGAAAGAAGAATGAAACGTAAGAAAACAGATGAGAAGATGGGAAGGACGACATCAACATGCAGAGTTACAGACCATAACCAGGGATTACCTTAGCTTGAGTCTGCCTGATGCAACCTGTGTGTTCGGTCTCTTTTAGATACTTTGTTATTGGCATAACGTTATTGGGATCATATCTGTGTATCATATCTGTAATCTAACAAGGCAATCAATTACATAACTTTGTCAGGTCAATGGCACTGTAGTGTGTGAATGTGACACTTTAGGTAGAGATGCATGCAATTGATATTGTGTGGATGAATGTGTTTATATTATTAACCTGTATGAAAACTGCACAAACGTTCTGAGTGTATAGAGATACTCCTAGTACAGAGCACAAATAATGTTGACATGGCGGGGGGGGGTGGTCTTTAAAAATATATATATATATATATATTGTAGGGGTTTACAGGTACAATATAGAAATTAATATAATTTCATATTTAGTTTATATTCACCTGTGGGCTGCCACTCGAACAAACATTTGAGAAAAGTTACATGAATATAAAGTATTGATCATTATGATCATATTACAGAGTAAAAAAAATTATAACAAATGTAAAGGAAAATAAACAAAAGTGAGTCTCTACCCACAACCTCCCATCCCCCCAACCAACATGTCTCCATCCAACCACCTACCCACCTCCCATCACCCCCTGGGCCTGAAGGCAAAGAAAGTTTATGTATATATACAGTGGGGAGAACAAGTATTTGATACACTGCCGATTTTGCAGGTTTTCCTACTTACAAAGCATGTAGAGGTCTGTAATTTTTATCATAGGTACACTTCAAATGTGAGAGACGGAATCTAAATCAAAAATCCAGAAAATCATATTGTATGATTTTTAAGTAATTAATTTGCCTTTTATTGCATGACATAAGTATGTGATGCATCAGAAAATCAGAACTTAATATTTGGTACAGAAACCTTTGTTTGCAATTACAGAGATCATATGTTTCCTGTAGGTCTTGACCAGGTTTGCACACACTGCAGCAGGGATTTTGGCCCACTCCTCCATACAGACCTTCTCCAGATCCTTCAGGTTTCGGGGCTGTCGCTGGGCAATACGGACTTTCAGCTCCCTCCAAAGATTTTCTATTGGGTTCTGGTCTGGAGACTGGCTAGGCCACTCCAGGACCTTGAGATGCTTCTTACGGAGCCACTCCTTAGTTGCCCTGGCTGTGTGTTTCGGGTCATTGTCATGCTTGAAGACCCAACCACGACCCATCTTCAATGCTCTTACTGAGGGAAGGAGGTTGTTGGCCAAGATCTCGCGATACATGGCCCCATCCATCCTCCCCTCAATACGGTGCAGTCGTCCTGTCCCCTTTGCAGAAAAGCATCTCTAAAGAATGATTTTTCCACCTCCATGCTTCACAGTTGGGATGGTGTTCTTGGGGTTGTACTCATCCTTCTTCTTCCTCCAAACACGGCGAGTGGAGTTTAGACCAAAAAGCTCTATTTTTGTCTCATCAGACCACATGACCTTCTCCCATTCCTCCTCTGGATCATCCAGATGGTCATTGGCAAACTTCAGACGGGCCTGGACATGCGCTGGCTTGAGCAGGGGGACCTTGCGTGCGCTGCAGGATTTTAATCCATGATGGCGTAGTGTGTTACTAATGGTTTTCTTTGAGACTGTGGTCCCAGCTCTCTTCAGGTCATTGACCAGGTCCTGCCGTGTAGTTCTGGGCTGATCCCTCACCTTCCTCATGATCATTGATGCCCCACGAGGTGAGATCTTGCATGGAGCCCCAGACCGAGGGTGATTGACCGTCATCTTGAACTTCTTTCATTTTCTAATAATTGTGCCAACAGTTGTTGCCTTCTCACCAAGTTGCTTGCCTATTGTCCTGTAGCCCATCCCAGCCTTGTGCAGATCTATAATTTTATCCCTGATGTCCTTACACAGCTCTCTGGTCTTGGCCATTGTGGAGAGGTTGGAGTCTGTTTGATTGAGTGTGTGGACAGGTGTCTTTTATACAGGTAACGAGTTCAAACAGGTGCAGTTAATACAGGTAATGAGTGGAGAACAGGAGGGCTTCTTAAAGAAAAACTAACAGGTCTGTGAGACGGAATTCTTACTGGTTGGTAGGTGATCAAATACTTATGTCATGCAATAAAATGCAAATTAATTACTTAAAAATCATACAATGTGATTTTCTGGATTTTTGTTTTAGATTTCGTCTCTCACAGTTGAAGTGTACCTCTGATAAAAATTACAGACCTCTACATGCTTTGTAAGTAGGAAAACCTGCAAAATCGGCAGTGTATCAAATACTTGTTCTCCCCACTGTATATACAGTTGAAGTCGGAAGTTTACATACACCTTAGCCAAATACATTTAAACTCAGTTTTTCACAATTCCTGACATTTAATCCTTGTAAAAATGCCCTGTCTTAGGTCAGTTAGGATCACCACTTTATTTTAAGAATGTGAAATGTCATAATAATAGTAGAGAGAATTATTTCTTTCATCACATTCCCAGTGGGTCAGAAATTTACATACACACAATTAGTATTTGTTAGCAGTGCCTTTAAATTGTTAAACTTGGGTCAAATGTTTCGGGTAGCCTTTCACAAGCTTCCCACAATAAGTTGGGTGAATTTTGGCCCATTCCTCCTGACAGAGCTGGTGTAACTGAGTCAGGCTTGTAGGCCTCCTTGCTCGCACACGCCTTTTCAGTTCTGCCCACAACTTTTCTATAGGATTGAGGTCAGGGCTTTGTGATGGCCACTCCAATACCTTGACTTTGTTGTCCTTAAGCCATTTTGCCACAGCTTTGGAAGTATGCTTGGGGTCATTGTCCATTTGGAAGACCCATTTCCGACCAAGCTTTAACTTCCTGACTGATGTCTTGAGATGTTGCTTCAATATATCCACATCATTTTCCTTCCTCATGATGCCATCTATTTTGTGAAGTGCACCAGTCCCTCCTGCAGCAAAGCACCCCACAGCATGATGCTGCCACCCCCGTGCTTCACGGTTGGGATGGTGTTCTTCGGCTTGCAAGCAACCCCGTTTTTTCTCCAAACATAACGATGGTCATTATGGCCAAACAGTTCTATTTTTATTTCATCAGACCAGAGGACATTTCTCCAAAAAGTACGATCTTTGTCCCCATGTGCAGTTGCAAACCGTAGTCTGGCTTTTTTATGGCGGTTTTGGAGCAGTGGCTTCTTCCTTGCTGAGCGGCCTTTCAGTTTATGTCGATATAGGACTATTTTTACTGTGGATCTAGATACTTTTCTACCTGTTTCCTCGAGCATCTTCACAAGGTCCTTTGCTGTTGTTCTGGGATTGATTTGCACTTTTCGCACCAAAATACGTTCATCTCTAGGAGACCGAACGTGTCTCCTTCCTGAGCGGTATGACGGCTGCGTGTCCCATTTGTGTTTATACTTGCGTACTATTGTTTGTACAGATGAACGTGGTACCTTCAGGCGTTTTGGAAATTGCTCCGAAGGATGAACCAGACTTGTGGAGGTCTACAATTCTTTTTCTGAGGTCTTGGCTGATTTTCTTTTGATTTTCCCATGTTGTCAAGCAAAGAGGCACTGAGTTTGAAGGTAGGCCTTGAAATACATCCACAGGTACACCTCCAATTGACTCAAATAATATCAATTAGCCTATCAGAAGCTTCTAAAGCCATGACATCATTTTCTGGAATTTTCCAAGCTGTTTAAAGGCACAGTCAACTTAGTGTATGTAAACTTCTGACCCACTGGAATTGTGATACAGTGAATTATAAGTGAAATAATCTGTCTGTAAACAATTGCTGGAAAAATTACTTGTGTCATGCACAAAGTAGATGTCCTAACCTACCTGCCAAAACTATAGTTTGTTAACAAGACATTTGTGGAGTGGTTGAAAAACAAGTTTTAATGACTCCAACGTAAGTGTACGTAAACTTCCGACTTCAACTGTGTGTGTGTATATGTATGTATGTATGTGTGTGTATGTACAGTGCGGGGAAAAAAAGTATTTAGTCAGCCACTAATTGTGCAAGTTCTCCCACTTAAAAAGATGAGAGGCCTGTAATTTTCATCATAGGTACACGTCAACTATGACAGACAAAATTAGAAAAAAAAATCCAGAAAATCACATTGTAGGATTTGTAATGAATTTATTTGCAAATTATGGTGGAAAATAAGTATTTGGTCACCTACAAACAAGCAAGAGTTCTGGCTCTGACAGATCTGTAACTTCTTCTTTAAGAGGCTCCTCTGTCCTCCACTCATTACCTGTATTAATGGCACCTGTTTGAACTTGTTATCAGTATAAAAGACACCTGTCCACAACCTCAAACAGTCACACTCCAAACTCCACTATGGCCAAGACCAAAGAGCTGTCAAAGGACACCAGAAACAAAATTGTAGACCTGCACCAGGCTGGGAAGACTGAATCTGCAATAGGTAAGCAGCTTGGTTTGAAGAAATCAACTGTGGGAGCAATTATTAGGAAATAGAAGACATACAAGACCACTGATTTTCTCCCTCGATCTGGGGCTCCACGCAAGATCTCACCCCGTGGGATCAAAATGATCACAAGAACGGTGAGCAAAAATCCCAGAACCACACGGGGGGACCTAGTGAATGACCTGCAGAGAGCTGGGACCAAAGTAACAAAGCCTACCATCAGTAACACACTACGCCGCCAGGGACTCAAATCCTGCAGTGCCAGACGTGTCCCCCTGCTTAAGCCAGTACATGTCCAGGCCCGTCTGAAGTTTGCTAGAGTGCATTTGGATGATCCAGAAGAGGATTGGGAGAATGTCATATGGTCAGATGAAACCAAAATAGAACTTTTTGGTAAAAACTCAACTCGTCGTGTTTGGAAGAAAAAGAATGCTGAGTTGCATCCAAAGAATACCATACCTACTGTGAAGCATGGGGGTGGAAACATCATGCTTTGGGGCTGTTTTTCTGCAAAGGGACCAGGACGACTGATCCGTGTAAAGGAAAGAATGAATGGGGCCATGTATCATGAGATTTTGAGTGAAAACCTCCTTCCATCAGCAAGGGCATTGAAGATGAAACGTGGCTGGGTCTTTCAGCATGACAATGATCCCAAACACACCGCCCGGGTAACTAAGGAGTGGCTTCGTAAGAAGCATTTCAAGGTCCTGGAGTGGCCTAGCCAGTCTCCAGATCTCAACCCCATTGAAAATCTTTGGAGGGAGTTGAAAGTCCGTGTTGCCCAGCGACAGCCCCAAAACATCACTGCTCTAGAGGAGATCTGCATGGAGGAATGGGCCAAAATACCAGCAACAGTGTGTGAAAACCTTGTGAAGACCTACAGAAAACGTTTGACCTGTGTCATTGCCAACAAAGGGTATATAACAAAGTATTGACCAAATACTTATTTTCCACCATAATTTGCAAATAAATTCATAAAAAATCCTACTATGTGATTTTCTGGAATTTTTTTAATCATGTGTCTGTCATAGTTGACGTGTACCTATGATGAAAATTACAGACCTCTCATCTTTTTAAGTGGGAGAACTTGCACAATTGGTGGCTGACTAAATACTTTTTTTCCCCACTGTATATATTGTCATAGAAGTGTGGATCATCATTATTTGGTCTGTTAAGGTTAATGACCCATATCTGTTTATGGTCCAATAACATATTTAAAATAATCCATCTACGTTGCGGATCTGTTTGGACAATTTGCACATTCGGATCGAAATTACTGTTAATTAAAATCATCACCCCTTTTTGAGTTTCTTTGCCCATGGGAGAAGTATATTCCCCCCCCATTCCTTTTTCCACGCAACTTTATCTAGAATTGTTGTATGAGTTTCCTGTAAACAATAGATATGTTTTTCCTTCTCTTTGAGCCATGTAAATATTGTTCTTCTTTTGTTATTATCTGCTAAGCCATTACAATTATAACTGGCTATGGCCGGTGTTAGTAAACGTCGGCAAAAAAGCTTAATGAAATTGTTGCCAGCAGAGCTAGTTAGGCTGTTTTCATGTTATCCAGAGGTAAACAAATCATCGGCCAGAGCGTCAAGTGTGCGCTCTGAACGCTCCGAGAGCGAAACAAGATGGGTGGGGCTAAAGCTTAAGAGGGTGTGAACGATGCTGAATGGGTGTAGACAAAGAAGAGCTCTTCACTAGATACCAAAACATTCAAATGCCATTTTCTCAAAAGTGAGTTTACAAGTTGATCAACTTTCAAAGCAGAATTACTTTCACATTGTCCTCAAAAATGCAGTGCATGATATACAGTGAGGAGAACAAGTATTTGTTACACTGCCGATTTTGCAGGTTTTCCTACTTACAAAGCATGTAGAGGTCTGTAATTTTTATCATAGGTACACTTCAACTGTGAGAGACGGAATCTAAAACAAAAATCCAGAAAATCACATTGTATGATTTTTAAGTAATTAATTTGCATTTTATTGCATGACATAAGTATTTGATCACCTACCAACCAGTAAGAATTCCGTCTCTCACAGACCTGTTAGTTTTTCTTTAAGAAGCCCTCCTGTTCTCCACTCTTTACCTGTATTAACTGCACCTGTTTGAACTCGTTACCTGTATAAAAGACACCTGTCCACACACTCAATCGAACAGACTCCAACCTCTCCACAATGGCCAAGACCAGAGAGCTGTGTAAGGACATCAGGGATAAAATTGTAGACCTGCACAAGGCTGGGATGGGTTACAGGACAATAGGCAAGCAGCTTGTTGAGAAGGCAACAACTGTTGGCGCAATTATTAGAAAATGGAAGAAGTTCAAGATGACGGTCAATCACCCTCGGTCTGGGGTTCCATGCAAGGTTCTCACCTCTTGGGGCATCAATGATCATGAGGAAGGTGAGGGATCAGCCCAGAACTACACGGCAGGACCTGGTCAATGACCTGAAGAGAGCTGGGACCACAGTCTCAAAGAAAACCATTAGTAACACACTACGCCGTCATGGATTAAAATCCTGCAGCGCACGCAAGGTCCCCCTGCTCAAGCCAGCGCATGTCCAGGCCCGTCTGAAGTTTGCCAATGACCATCTGGATGATCCAGAGGAGGAATGGGAGAAGGTCATGTGGTCTGATGAGACAAAAATAGAGCTTTTTGGTCTAAACTCCACTCGCCGTGTTTGGAGGAAGAAGAAGGATGAGTACAACCCCAAGAACACCCCAACCATGAAGCATGGAGGTGGAAACATCATTCTTTGGGGATGCTTTTCTGCAAAGGGGACAGGACGACTGCACCGTATTGAGGGGAGGATGGATGGGGCCATGTATCGCGAGATCTTGGCCAACAACCTCCTTCCCTCCGTAAGAGCATTGAAGATGGGTCGTGGTTGGGTCTTCAAGCATGACAACGACCCGAAACACACAGCCAGGTTAACTAAGGAGTGGCTCCGTAAGAAGCATCTCAAGGTCCTGGAGTGGCCTAGCCAGTCTCCAGACCTGAACCCAATAGAAAACTTTGGAGGGAGCTGAAAGTCCGTATTGCCCAGCGACAGCCCCGAAACCTGAAGGATCTGGAGAAGGTCTGTATGGAGGAGTGGGCCAAAATCCCTGCTGCAGTGTGTGCAAACCTGGTCAAGACCTACAGGAAACGTATGATCTCTGTAATTGCAAACAAAGGTTTCTGTACCAAATATTAAGATGTGCTTTTCTGATGTATCAAATACTTATGTCATGCAATAAAATGCAAATTAATTACTTAATCATACAATGTGATTTTCTGGATTTTTGTTTTAGATTCCGTCTCTCACAGTTGAAGTGTACCTATGATAAAACTTACAGACCTCTACATGCTTTGTAAGTAGGAAAACCTGCAAAATCGGCAGTGTATCAAATACTTGTTCTCCCCACTGTACCATTTTGTAGCTCTGAGTCTCTACTTTTATCCATTGTAAAATACAGCATTTCAAATTTTGCTACAAAAGACCAAATCCAGGTGGTGAGTCACAATTACAAAAAATAAATATATATATATATAAAACGATTGCAGATGTGTTAGAAAAGATACTAGAACGATTAGTGGAAGCAGGGCGGTAGCTCCACTCCCCTTTCTTTGCAAGTGACGGGCAAGTCTATTGGCCAAATGTCCCCTCACCTTCCGAAATTCAAAAGATGCGAACGCCTATGAAAATCTGAGGACCGGAACATAGTTCCCCATTAGTGGTCGCATCCCACAGTCTTTTGAAAGATGCTACGATATCAGTTATGTTACGTGAGTCTGTCCACGAGAGATTAATATATGCTAGCCAGCCTGATTACCAAATAAAAACAACTGTAGCTAGTAAGATGGTACATCTGAACTCTCCCATCTGATGTTCTACTAAATATTTTTGTAAAGTTGTCATTTTTGTCTTGCCTGGTCTCATTAGCTGAGAGTTTTTTTTATCTGGACTGTCCTTTGATATTCAGAGTTGACTAAAAAGGTGTTGTCCTACAGATTGTCCTGTACCTTGTTCCCAGAGCTAGACCTTATGGTTAAAGCGCTGAGAAATCTGAGATTTACAAGCCATGTGGTAACACAGTTAGTTCTCCCTCCACCCCCAGGTCTGAGCGCACTCATCGAGTGCCACAGTGACGGCCAGCCCCCTCTCTATCTCTGCAAGGTGTGTGGGTGTAAAGTCTTCCAGAACGGCATCATCGTCCATGTAACCACAGACTACCACCGACTTTCCTACCTGGTAAGTAACAAGCAACCGTCATATGGAGTACCACATAACTAGACACTCCGAGTATAAAGTATAAGATGGCTAGACACTTATAAAGTATATGCAGTTGAAGTCAGAAATTTACATACACTTTAGCCAAATACATTTAAACTCAATTTTTCACAATTCCTGACATATAATACTAGTAAAAAATCCCTGTTTAGGTCAGTTAGGATCACCACTTTATTTTAAGAATGTGAAATGTCAGAATAATAGTAGAGTGATTTATTTCAGCTTTTATTTCTTTCATCACATTCCCAGTGGGTCAGAAGTTTATATACACTCAATTAGTATTTGGTAGCATTGCCTTTAAATTGTTTAACTTGGGTCAAAAGTTTCGGGTAGCCTTCCACAAGCTTCCCACAATAAGTTGGGTGAATTTTGGCCCATTCCTCCTGACAGAGCTGGTGTAACTGAGTCAGGTTTGTAGGCCTCCTTGCTCGCACACGCTTTTTCAGTTCTGCCCACAACTTTTCTATAGGATTGAGGTCAGGGCTTTGTGATGGCCACTCCAATACCTTGACTTTGTTGTCCTTAAGCCATTTTGCCACAACTTTGGAAGTATGCTTGGGGTCATTTGTCCATTTTGAAGACCCATTTGCGACCAAGCTTTAACTTCCTGACTGATGTCTTGAGATGTTGCTTCAATATATCCACATCATTTTCCTTCCCCTATTTTATGAAGTGCACCATTCCCTCCTGCAGCAAAGCACCCCACAGCATGATGCTGCCACCCCCGTGCTTCACGGTTGGGATGGTGTTCATCGGCTTGCAAGCTGCCCACTTTTTCCTCCAAACATAACAATGGTCATTATGGCCAAACAGTTTTTGTTTCATCAGACCAGAGGACATTTCTCCAAAAAGTAAGATCTTTGTCCCCATGTGCAGTTGCAAACTGTAGTCTGGCTTTTTTATGGCGGTTTTGGAGCAGTGGCTTCTTCCTTGCTGAGCGGCCTGTCAGGTTATGTCAATATAGGACTTGTTTTACTGTGGATATAGATACTTTTGTACCTGTTTCCTCCATCTTCACAAGGTCCTTTGCTGTTGTTCTGGGATTGATTTGCACTTTTCACACCAAAATACGTTCATCTCTAGGAGACCGAACGTGTCTCCTTCCTGAGTGGTATGACGGCTGCGTGGTCCCATGGTGCTTATACTTGCGTACTATTGTTTGTACAGATGAACGTGGTACCTTCATGCGTTTGGAAATTGCTCCCAAGGATGAACCAGACTTGTGGAGGTCTACAATTCTTTTTCTGAGGTCTTTGCTGATTTTCTTTAGATTTTCCCATGATGTCAAGCAAAGGCACTGAGTTTGAAGGTAGGCCTTGAAATACATCCACAGGTACACCTCCAATTGCCTCAAAATATGTAAATTACCCTATCAGAAGCTTCTAAAGCCATGACATCATTTTCTGGAATTTTCCAAGCTGTTTAAAGGGACAGTCAACTTAGTGTATGTAAACTTCTGTCCAACTGGAATTGTGATACAGTGAATTATAAGTAAAATAATCTGTCTGTAAACAATTGTTGGAAAAATTATTTCTGTCATGCACAAAGTAGATGTCCTAACTGACTTGCCAAAACGATAGTTTGTTAACAATACATTTGTGGAGTGGTTGAAAAAACGAGTTTTAATGACTCCAACCTAAGTGTATGTAAACTTCCGACTTCAACTGTGCAATGCATTCGGGAAGTATACAAGCTTGGCACACCTGTATTTGGGGTGCTTCTCCCCCTCTTCTCTGCAGATCCTCTCAAGCTCTGTCAGGTTGGATGGGGAGCGTCGCTGCACAGCTATTTTCAGGTCTCTCCAGAAATGTTAGATCGGGTTCAAGTCCAGGCTCTTCCTGGGCCACTCAACGACATTCAGAGACTTGTCCCGAAGGCACTCCTGCGTTGTTTTGGCTGTTTGTTTAGGGTCGTTGTCCTGTTGGAAGGTCAACTTTTGCCCCAGTCTCAGGTCCTGAGCGCTCTGGTGCAGGTTTTCATCAAGGATCCCTCTGTTCTTGGCTCCATTAATCTTTTCCTCGATCCTGACTAGTCTCCCAGCCCCTGCCGTTGAAAACATCCCCACAGCATGATGCTGCCACCACCATGCTTCACCATAGGGATGGTGCCAGGTTTCCTCCAGACGTGACGCTTGTCATTCAAGCCAAAGAGTTCAATCTTGTTTCTCATGGTCAGAGTCCTTTAGGTGCCTTTTGGCAAACTCCAAGCGGGCTGTCACGTGACTTTTACTGAGGAGTGGCTTTCGTCTGGCCATACTACCATGAAGGCCTGATTTGGTGGAGTGCTGCAGTGATGGTTGTCCTTCTGGAAGGTTCTCCCATCGCCACAGAGGAACTCTGGAGCTACTGTCAGAGTGACCATCGGGTTCTTGGTCACCTCCCTGACCAAGGCCCTTCTCCTCCGATTGCTCAGTTTGGCTGGGTGGCCAGCTCTTGGTGGTTCCAAACTTCTTCCATTTAAGAATCAAACTTCTTCCATTTAAGAATGATGGAGGCCACTGTGTTCTTGGGGACCTTCAATGCTGCTGACATTTTTTGGTACCCTTCCCCAGATCTGTGCCTCGACACAATCCTGTCTCGGAGCTCTACGGACAATTCCTTCGACCTCATGGCTTGGTTTTTGCTCTGACATGCAATGTCAACTGTGGGACCTTATATAAACAGGTGTGTGCCTTTCCAAATCATGTCCAATCAATTGAATTTACCACAGGTGGACTCCAATCAAGTTGTAGAAACATCTCAAGGATGATCAATGGAAACAGGATGCACCTGAGCTCAATTTTGTGTCTCATAGCAAAGGGTCTGAATAGTTAGGTAAATAAGGTATTTCTGTTTTTATTTTTAATACGTTTGCAAATTTTGTCATTATGGTGTATTGTGTGTAATTAATTTAATCAATTTTAGAATAAGCCTGGGAAGGGGTCTGAATACTAATGCACTGTAAGTACCAGGTGACTAGTCGCTCTGAGTATATAGAGTAGTAGGCAGTGTTGTAGTACTGGAGACCGGTCTCGATTCCAGTCTTGAGACTACATATTGAGTGTCTCGGTCTTGTCTCGGTGTTAGATACCTTTGTACTCGATCTTGACTTGGTCTCGTACAGCGAGGACTCGTAATTTCTTCCCGAGACCAGCGGAGTAAAAAACTCAATTATCAGCTTCCATTCAGTCAGCGCATGAAACTTCTTCACCAGGCCAAATATATACACTCCTTTCTTCAAACATTCATATCTTAAGTCTTTATATCTATTATAGACATGTTTGCGCAGTGACAAACCTATTAGACCTAGGCCTTCAGTGTGTGACGGGTTCGTGATTCTGAAAGGACAGCAACCATAATTCCAGCGCACTAATGTAGGAGAGTGCACTTTTTGTAAAACACAAAGGGCCAGTGGTGTAGAGGTAATACGCAGGTATATACCATATACCCACTTTCTTTTCAGTGGGCATTGCGTATACTCACTTCTTAATCCCCACTGATGCGTGTCAAAGAAGTGTAGTGGAGGTAAACGATTTATCAATTATGTAGTACAATAGAGAAATCATGCATAAAGTAGCCTACACAATCGCAAAGCACGTGAAACATATTCACATGCTGCCGCACACATAGGCTAGTTTCAGAGGAATATCATCTGCAGGCAGCAAGAGTGCTCAGCTCAACTGGTTTTGACATGGGGCAGCTCACAGAATGATATCGGTAGCCGGTAAGGTAGGAAATACTTTTCAACTTGTGCTATCTACCAGTAAATGCTAATTAAGGGAACAATGGGTATGCAAACCAGGTATTGAAAAAGTTTAGTGCGAAGTGTTGGTTAGTAGGCTATTTGTGATAGCTAATTCAGTCATCATGAGCTGTTTGCATCAGGAGCATAGACATGGGTGGGCCTGGGCCTGGGTGGTTTAAGCATTGTTGTGGACTTAGAACATCACATTTGGGTTTTTTTCTAGGAAAAAAACGTGTGATTTTGAGAGTGAAAATCCATTTTTTTAAATCGGAAAACTCACACAGGGTGCCTTTTCTTAGCTGGGCGGGCCATTTTTGGGATATTTGTGGCAAAATTAGAGTATACCCACTTCTCCAGGCACCACTGCATAGGGCCGATGGAAAGACAACAGTCACACACAGCATGATGTAAAGGATAAGCAGTCCATTCACTCTGACATAATAAGCCAGTAGGTCCCAATCATAAGAATACAAAAACACAACCATTAAGCATTTCCCAATCGAAATGTACAACTATGACTGCCCATTGCAAAAAAACATTTTACGTTTAGCACACAAAGTAACCGGTGACCTTAAGTTTAAATGCAACAATGTGTCACACACTGAGAGATGGCTAACAGCAAGCGAGCTGCTGTAAAAAAAACACAGTTCCACTCACCAGATGATCATTTCAAACTTAACTTCTTGTTTAAAGTTATTCTTGAATGGAGAAGCTAACAAATTAGCAACAACATCCTCTTCGATAACACCTGCTGCAGCTGCTGCAAACTAGCCTACAACAAAAACTAGCTAGCTAGAGTGTGGGAAAACTACTGCTTGCTATTGCGCAGTGACCTGTTGGCCTTCAAGAAGGTAGAAGTTTCCATACGTTTTTGTAAAAACTTTCCCACCCATTACAAGTTAAAATGTGATTGGTTGATTCCACTGTCACTCCAAAATGTTGCCCTAATACAGTTGAATGGCAGATGCCTTCTATCTAGCTTCTGATGGCCTAACTAATGGCTGACTTAGATAGGTAGATTTATCTCCCCAGAGACGGCAAAGAAAAATCCTGATAGGATCTTTTTTTTCTTCTTTTTTTACACTTTCCATTCCAACAAAACTGAAGAGATTTAAATCAGATCATCATTTAAAATAATGATATTTTTTATAATTATTTAAAAAACCCTTAGCCTTTCTCTGAAGGCGTAGAAGGCACATTGTTCCTACTATGTTTGGGTTAGTAATACTTTTTAGAGTGTCTCTATTTTCCCTCAGCATGCATTTTATCACCATTCTGAATGTCTAAAGAATCCATCCATATGTTCTTCTGAAATATGAACACAGAAATACAGGACATTTTGAGCTCTTGTTATGGTGGCGATTTGACAAATATACAATCATGGTCTTGAATTGGACTTTTTTTGGTCTCGGTCTTGACTCTGTCTCGGACCCCTTGTCCCCCCTCCTGGTCTCGGTCTTCATTCGGTCTCGCCTTTCCCCCTCGGTCTTGGTCTTGAATCGGTCTCGCTTTAGGTGGTCTCGAACACAACACTGGTAGTAGGTGAATAGTCTCTCAGATTATTATATTATTATTATTATTATTATATAAATACCAGAGCTTGGTTGCATAAAACATGTTAAAGTTTCCCTTAAGGGTTTACCTTAAGGAATAATTTTACCATACCTAAGGGAATTGTTTAAGGGCGTTGTATAGAGCCCCTCAAATATTTCCCTAGGTTAGGGCATACTTAAGGGGTTTTACGGTAGTTTGAAGGCATGTATGGCAGAAAGAGTATCTGGTTACCAGACACAGACAGCCTGATTTTACTGACTAAACTCTCATCAAAGAGAGCACTTTCATTTTGTGAGATAGCAAAATATAACTTCTACAATCAAGACACAATAAACACATTGCTTCAGAAGATAATAAACCACGTTTCTTGCAGTTACTTTTTTCTCAACTTGTTTATATTACTTTCTAGTTTGTCAAGCTAGTTTACAGAGTAGCTAGCTAACTAACTAGCTAGCTAGCTAGCTTTGTAGCCATGGATTGTGCACCTTCCATTGTTTAGCTAAATAGCAAGCTGTTTAATCTTTTCCTTTTGTAACCAGAGCAGATGAAAGACACATTCACCTCCACAAATGCTGTTTACATTGATATCCATACTGAATGAAGCAGTTAAGGGACGTCATGGCCACCCTTTTCACTTAATTTAAGGGGGAAATTCACCTTAAAGTGTTTTGTGCAACTGACTTAAAGTTAAAGAAACTTTAAGGGAAAAGATTAGGGGAAAATATACTTAAGGTGCTTTATTCAACCAGGCCCAGGTGACTAGTCGCTCTGAGTATATAGAGTAGTAGGTGAATAGTCACTCAGGGTATATAGTACCAGGTGACTAGCCACTTAGACTCTATAGGGGTGGTTTCCCAGACACTGATTAACCCTAGTCCTGGACTTAAAAGCAAGATCAATTAAGAATCTCCAGTACAAGTTGATTAGTCACTCAGAGTGTAATGGAGTACCAGGTGAATAGCCACTGAAGGTATGTAGATTACCAGGTGACTTATCACTCAGATTATATAGAGTACCACATAACTTGTCATTCAGAGTGATAAGTTTGATTCAATATGCAATAAACTAGTTTACCACAAAAGAGTCAACTCCGAGTGAAGTTCAATTGTTTAATACTAAAAGACGCAACAGCTGAATACGTGCCTTTAGAGTGGCGCAGCACTCTCTTATATCCAAGCAAAGCTCCCCCCGCCCATACAATGATACAGTATACTTCAGTAGTTTTTCACTAACAGGACACAGCACTTCCCACTGACCTGTTCACTCTGATTAAGACATGTTAATCTGCAAACCATGACCCAGGAGTTGCGACAGTCTCAACCACTGTTGGCACCACTTCCTCTTATCATCTTGCTGTTAGGCCATAGAGCATCTCTGTGGTTTCCAGTCACAAGCTTTCTAACGGACAGTTCCCCAAAACCACACATACCATAGTATGCAGTAAAACATTTATCTACTTTCACTAAACTCTAACAGGGTCCCATGTGGCTCAGTTGGTAGAGCATGGTGCTTGCAATGCCAGGGTTGTGGGTTCGATTCCCATGGGGGACCAGTCCAAAAAAGGATAAGCGCTTCTGCTAAATGACTCAAATGTAAACATAAACTCTATACAATAATATCCCAGAAACGTAACGCCTCATTCTACTTCTCCTTAATTACACAAAAGCAATTATTCACAATCTTACACTGTGACTTCTGTTCAGAGGTTAATGACGTCAAATTGAAATCATTCGGTCACATTGGCAGGCAGGAAATGTATATTGACTTATTCCACATTTTGTTACAGCCTGAATAAATAATTTATTGAATTGATTTTGACCCATATACACACAATACCCCATAATGGCAAAGTGATAACCATGTTTTTAGACATTTTTGCACATTTATAAAAAATGAAATCCAGAACTTTAAACTTAACATTTAACAGAGCACAGGAAGATGTGGAGTGAACCCTAAGAAGGGCCTCCTCCCACCAGTCATCTGTCAGGTCAAGTTCTCTTCCCCAATAGGTCTTTATTTTGTTGATGGGAGAGTTTTCAGAGGAGAGCATAACATTATGTAGTCTCAATCAGACCTCCCCAAATCTGCTGGAGCGACAGGATCCCTTCTAATAGTGTGTTAGGAGGTGATTGAGGAAAAGTAGTATAGTGAAAATGAACACATTTTCAATCTTGGAAATATATATTTTTAAAATATTTGATTGAGGCAGATTACATTTAGCTACAAGATCATGAAAACTGGCAAAGGTCCCATCTAAAAATACATCTTTGAAACATACCAAACCTCTCTCCCGCCACAAACAAAAGCCTGGTCAAGCTTGGAGGATAAAAATAGATGGTTGTTACAAATGGGGCTTAAAAGAGTACGGGCAGAAAGTCTAAAATGCTGACATTTTGTTTCCAGATCTTCAGAGTAGAGAGCACAATGGGATTTGTAGTGTACTTTAAAGGACACATGGATAGTCGGGCACAGATTAGAGCAGAAAGGGAGGATGATTGGCAAGAATGCGCTTTTATTGAGCATCAGTTGGTATTTTGAGCATTACACCAGACCCAAATCTTTTGCATATTATACTGAACAAAAATATAAACGCAACAATTTCAAAGATTTCACTGAATAACAGTTCATATAAGGAAATCAATCAATTGAAATAAATAAATTAGGCCGTAATCTATAGGTTTCACATGACTGGACAGAGGTGCAGCCATGGTGGGCCTTGGAGGGCATAGGCCCACCCATTTGGCAGCCAAGCCCACCCACTGGGGAGCCTGGCCCAGCCAATCAGAATGAGTTTTTCCCCACAAAAGGGCATTATTACGAACAGAAATACTCAATTTCACCAGCTGTCCGAGTGGCTGGTCTCCAGATGATCCCGTAGGTGGAGGTCCTGGGCTGGCGTGGTTACACGTTGTCTGCGGTTGTGAGGCCAGTTGGTCGTACTGACAAATTCTCTAAAACGACGCTGGAGGCAGCTTATGGTAGAGAAATTAACATTACATTCTCTGGCAACAGCTCTGGTGGACATTCCTGTAGTCAGCATGCCAATTGCACGCTCCCTCAAAACTTGAGACATCTGTGGCATTGTGTTGTGTGACAAAACTGCACATTTTAAAGTGGCCTCTTATGGTCCCCAGCACAAGTTGCACCTGTGTAATGATCATGCTGTTTAATCAGCTTCTTGATATGCCACACCTGTCAGGTGGATGGATGATCTTGGCAAAGGAGAAATGCTCACTAACAGGGATGTAAACAAATGTGTGCACAAAATTTGAGCGAATGGGATTTTTTTTCAGCTCATTAAACATGGGATCAACACTTTACATGTTGCGTTTATATTTTTGTTCAGTGTAGCTGCCTAGTAGTAAAACAGTAAGTTGGGAAGTGCCAAACCACCACCTTGTCTCCCTCTTTGAGGTATCACTCAAATAAAAGAAGAAATCAGCTTATCTAACATGGTAAAAGGTATAGAAATCGATGTAAAATGTTCATTTGAACAGATTGGATTCTGCCAGCTAAGGAGAGCGGTAGATTATCCCAGTGTTTTAAGTCTGCTTTATTTTATTAAAATGTGTTTTATGGAGAGTAGCCAGAGAATGTTATATTCACACCTAAATAGTGAAAACCTGAGGGAGACAAACGGAACGGCAAAGCCCCATGGGGAATCTGCTTGGCAGCGAGGTTGATTGGGAAACATTAACTTTTCTGAATTTTGTAGCCTGAAAATGATTAAAATGTGTTAAAAATATGCAGTATGTTGTCGACACAGTTCACAGGGTGGATCAGATGCTTTTAATGGTTATATTTTCAGTGTCAGATTTATGATGTAACAAGATATTTAAAAAACAAAATACAAGCAATGTTTTTGTAGTAGCACCCAGTGGACAAAATATAACACATGATGAATGACCATTTTCTGGTTGCAAGCGTGTCTTCTAGTTGTGAAGACGTCATAAGACCTAAGGTGCTGCATTATATTTTACACCGAAGGCTGCAGCAGAAGCAGACTCCTTTGTCAGCGACTCTTTCGTCTGCGCACGTGATTGGCTGGGGAACAATGAGTGTGTTTGGCTGGGGAATGACGAGGGAAACTCGTTTAAAATAATATGGCCAGTATATCCTTGCCTTACTTTTAGACAGAATGAATAAAAAGGGGTTGGGCGAATAAAACTGGGTTGGGTAAAAATAAAATGTAATCCATAAACCTCCTAATACAATACATAAATTCATAAATTAAAAAATTGCACATATAAAGAAAAGTTATTTCAACCTTGTAATAATTCATTTTCTTAAAATGTGTTCTATATAATCTAATTATAAATATAATAAAACTAGGCCTATGATATTTCCTTTATTTCCTTCCGAACCCTTATGGGCCATCAGCGGGACAAAATTCTTGCTGAGTCTATGAGATGGTGGTTTATTAATGGCAGCATCGCTTTATAAAATGTTCATATTGATATTTAAGTTTACGCTGTGAAAACAGTTTTCATGGGCACACAAATCCCAAATGATGTATGCAATTGCAAAATCGAATGCTTCTGTTCAAAAGAGTCACCTAACTTGCGTGGCTCTTCAATAGGCTATGCGAAGGTTAATATACCTACTTGTTGGATGCACATTTGGTATCCAGCTGTTTATTTAGGCCTAGCGATAATGTCGACCATCATCAACTAATCCAGGAAATATATTTCTGAATGACAGTCAAGTGATAAACGGCTGTTGTGATATACCACCCGATACAAAAACAGCCAGTGTAGGACAATATGTTGATGTCTCGTTCGTTGTGCCAGTGAAAGTTGTGGATCCAATCAATAGCCCTACATTTATGTTGATTATCTGCTATGGTCTGCTTGATTTACAGCAGGGTCTAGAAAATTTAACAGAGAAAGATTTTTATCAAAAGCAGAGGTAATGAGTTCATATTTTCTGTGGGTCGGATTGGACGCCGAGGTAGGCTACTGAGCGCAATTGTGGCGCAGTGGTCTAAGGCACTGCATCGCAGTGCTAGCTGTGCCACTAGAGATCCTGGTTCGAATCCAGGCTCTGTCGCAGCCGGCCGCGACCGGGAGACTCATGGGCAGCGCACAATTGGCCTAGCGTTGTCCAGGGTAGGGGAGGGAATGGCCGGCAGGGATGTAGCTCAGTTGATAGAGCGGGGTTGTGGGTTCGATTCCCACGGGGGGCCAGTATGAAACATTTTTTTACATTTTTTTTTTTTAAATATAGGTATTCACTAACTGTAAGTCGCTCTGGATAAGAGCGTCTGCTAAATGACTAAAATGTAAATGTAAATGTGTAGGATAGCCTAGGCTATTGCGCAAACACCCAACGATATTTTTCTTTCTGTTATTCACAAAATGTAATGACAACAAATGAGTAGCCTCTAGTGGGCTTTATAAACAAAATGATTTGGTGAATTTGAATGACTTAAATAATGATGATGGTGAGAGCCCATTAACAGATGGACTCTGATCCCATTGATCATATAGGCTATTGTTACTTTGTCTCTAAAATCATAATGTTTCTATTGTCATGTGAACATTTATTTTATTTTATTTATAAACACAAACAGAAACAACACAAAAACAACACTACCACTACACCCGATACACACCACAACATGCCCATACCTGTCCTTGAACATATCACATTTACATATCAAATTCAAACACAATTATGTCTGTTGGGAAATGTCATATTCCTCAAGATGGTCAATGGTAGTTCAGCCCTCCAGTTTGTTATTGATGGTGAGTATGATGCTTTCCAATTGATAGCTATAAAAAAATGTTTGCAGCAATTAGACCTAATTTACACAACTTTATTTGATATTGGTCTGATATTGGATATAATAATATAAATCTAGCTATGTAACTGACGTGATTTGGTAAAATGTAACGGAGTAAAAAGTAAGTTAAGTTACTTCCTTCAGAAATTACTTGAATAAGAGTTCAAGTACAGCCCACAGAGAGTAACTACAAAAGTACTAGTTCCTCACGGAATTTTCTTAAGTACATGTAACGCATTACTTGTAGCGCGATGATACCCACCTCTGCTTGAATTGCAATAATTTATGTCAAAGGTTGGAGAAATATGTACATTTTCACATATCTCTGACCAATAGTTCTCATCAATTTCTTCTTTGAGATCTCTTTCCCATTTTTTCCTTAGGTTCTGAGCTATCAGGTAGAAATTCAATCAACCCTTGATATAACTTGGCAATCAACTTCTATGGTGTTCAGCATCTTTCAGTATTTTTTCAATGATAGATGCTTTAGGTTAATTCAGATTCTGTTGAGGCGATTGAATAAGATTTCTTTGTAAGAATTTAAAGAAATTGGTCTTGGATAACCCACATTTTGAATGACCGTAGAGAGGCAATATAATACATACTATATGCTCAAAATTCATGATGCAACTTTGGAACCAGGACATAAGTATTGTCATTACATGCTGGAGGTAATGTCGGGTTGTTCCAAATAGGGGGACTTGCGATATGGGTTTCTTCCATTTCATGAATTTATGTACATTTTCCCAAATACACATTTTATTGAAATTAATTGGATTGTCCATTTTTTTCTTTAAAGCCTTTGACCCAAAGTAGTGCATTTATTTTAAATCTTAGTGTATTACATGTATGGCTTCAATACTCCTCCAAGCACAAAGATAGTCTGCTGTCCATTGTTTAAGTGAAAACAGTTGTGTGGCTCAGTATTACATTTTCAAATGAGGTAGTCCAAGACCTCCAGCTTTATAAGGTATTTCTTATTCCAAATAAAGTTGGAGAGTAGGCCATTTATTTTCTTAAAGAGGTTGGAAGGAATTGAAACTGGTAAGGCTTGGAATAAATACATCAACCTTGGTAATATATTCATTTAGAATATATAAATAGGGAGAGTTCTCTATCTTTGAACATTGGATTCAAACTTATCTAGTAAAGGAGAGGAGTTGCTTTTATAGGCCTCCAAGTTGCATGGTATCAATACACCCAGGTATTTTATGTGTCTTTGTCCATTTCTACTTAAATCTACTTTCCAAGCTTAAAGTCATAACTGAAATAATGCCCATTTCTAATTTTCTCACAATTCTCTTTCAATCCTGATACGGCACCATATGTGTCCAACAGTTGCAAAATAAATGACAATGTTCTGGTTCAGATAAATACAGAAAAATGTCATCTGCATACAATGATATCAGATGTTGTTCTCCACCAATCTCTATTCCAGGGATTAAGCAATGGCTTCTGATTATTGATGCTAAGGGTTCCGTGGCTTAAGCAAATAAATAATTGGACGGAGGGCGTCACTGTCTTGTCCCTCTTGATAACTTAAATGGATCAGAGACCATAGGAAATAAATACCAGACCAAAACCAACGTTTTTTAATACGGCCACCAAATATGCCCATTCCAACCTATTTAACATTTTTTCAGCATCCAATGATACTACCACTTTTTAAATGTACATTTTTCTCTAAAGCTGCTGTGAGCATAAGTAAGAAATTTAAAATTTGGGACGAAAGTGTCTGTAAAATTCCACTGGGAATCCATCATTACCAGGAGATTTCCCATTTTGTAGAGTATTAATGGCCTCCACCAGCTCACCTAGGTAAATGTTTATTTACTTATAATTGGTCAATTAGCCTTAATAAGGAAATTGTCTATCTTTCTTTGAACTTTTGTTTTCAGATTGATACACTTTGATCAAATGTTTTAAAGATTGAGTTAATTTCAGAAGAATCCATTGTTATTTTAGTATCTGGGGTTTTAATGCTGTGGATGGTACGTTCCTCCTCCTCTTTCTTAATTTGCCAAGCAAGCATTTTCCCTGCACTTTTACCTTGCTCAACATATTGTTGTTTTCATTTCAGGGCAGCAATCTCTGCAGAGTGGGTATTTATTATGTTATATTCAAGATTCAAAGTGTTCAACTGTTGAAGGGTGTCAACATTTCTATCTAAACTGTGTTTTCATTCTAAGTTGTGGATTTTCTGTTCTAGTGTTTCTAATTCTGTACTGGTCTTCTTTTTCTTATGTGGAGAGTAAGACATGATACAACCTCTCATAAATGCTTTAAGAGCTTCCCAGACAGTTGGCCATACTTCATTATTTTCATTTATTTTCAAAAACATCTGTAAGTCGCTCTGGATAAGAGCGTCTGCTAAATGACGAAAATGTAAATGAAAACGTATCTGTGTGGTGAGATATGAGGTAAACTCCTTATCTCCAAGTAACATTGTGTTGAATCACCATGTCTTTGTTATTGGCATAGGAGGTTTAAGCTTAAATGTGAAGGACAATGGGCTATGGTCCGTTATTATTCCAGGAAGGCATTTACATTCAGAAACAGTCAATTAAAGAAAAGTTTACAATAAAAAAGTATATTCTTGAATATGAGAGTAATAAGAGTTATTATCTTTCAGTTTGATGTTGTCTTTTTAAAATTGAAACAACCAAATGTTGGTGAATGCTTGTGGGTCGTTCCGTGTCAATTCAGCATACCATCACACCCACCATCTCAGATTTTTCTGAAATCGCTTCTGTAGTTAGAAACAGATAAGATTAGCATTCCTGCAACATTATTTTGTTTAAATTAAATTTGATCTCTGAGAAATTACACTAATTGATTGCACCCAAATTGGCCTTTTATTTTTTATTTTATACGATTCCTATAATATTCAATAAATATAGTACCTAAGTTCACCAAAATTGCTAAAGGACATATTGGTTTCCTTACCATGTAAGCAGTCTATGGCCAGTGTTTCCAAGGCAATTGATCATTTAGGATGATTTGGACATGAAGCGTGAAAATGCTAATATAGGTACCATTGGCTAATATAGGTACCATTGGTACCATTGGTCCTCTGTAGCTCAGCTGGTAGAGCACGGCGCTCGTAACGCCAAGTTAGTGGGTTCGATCCCCGGGACCACCCATACACAAAAATGTATGCACGCATGACTGTAAGTCACTTTGGATAAAAGCGTCTGCTAAATGGCATATTATTATTATTATTACTGACATTGAGGTACCATTGATTTCTGCCACAAATGCTAAAAAGTTAGCGTTTGACACAATGGGCAGGTAAACAAAACCAACGCATGGATTGCTGTCATAACTTTTCCATAGACAGCACCATCTAGTGGTCAGAATCTGGTTATATCTGGATGTATGATGGGACATAAACCTAATAACTAAAATGACAAACTTCTCTGAACAGGGGAAAAAAAACAATGACCAAATTCACTGGGAATACATAATATAGTATGAATAAACAATACTGCGAGTCGCAGCTCTGTACTACTTGTCAGACATGGAGAACAATACAGTATACTGGTTGTTGGGGTGGGATTGGTGTGGGGTGGTCCGTGGGTGGCTTTACTATATTATATTTAAACTATATTTATTAAATATTATATGAATCCTATCAATTTAAATAGGCAATTTGGGTCCGATCAATTAGCATAATTTATCATAGATCTCATTATATTTCAACAAAAAGATGTCGCTGGAATGCTAATCTTATCAGTTTCTAACTACAGAAACAATTTCAGAACAATCTGAGATGGTGGGTGTCGAAATCCTCTTTCTTGTACACAATATATGGACGTATGTTAATGTGCATGAGTGTCATCATTAGAGTGTGTGTGTGTGTGGTCTGCCTGTGTAATGTGTGTGTTGTGTGGGCATGTAGCCTGGTTGAGTAACGTGTTTGTGCCTGTGTGTCCATTGACAGAGGTCGCTGAAGACAGTGATTGTCCCCAAAGGGAACCAGCTCCATAAGAAGTTGAGGAGAGCTGCCTTGAAGCTGGAGAAGACCATGGGAAATGGAGAGGCTGAGGTGTGTGTGTGTGTGTTTGGGGGTGGGGGGAATTACGGAATATACAGTGCATACAGAAGGTAATCAGACCCATTCACTTTCCACATTTTGTTATGTTATAGCCTTATTCTAAAATGGATTTTAAAAATCCTCATCATTCTACACACACAATACCCCATAATGACAAAGCGAAAACAGGTTTTTAGAAATGTTTGCAAATGTACAGTTGAAGTCGGAAGTTTACATACACCTTAGCCAAATACATTTAAACTCAGTTTTTCACAATTCCTGACATTTAATCCTAGTAAAAATTCACTGTCTTAGGTCAGTTAGGATCACCACTTTATTTTAAGAATGTGAAATGTCAGAATAATAGTAGAGAGAATTATTTATTTCAGCTTTTATTTATTTCATCACATTCCCAGTGGGTCAGAAATTTACATACACTCAATTAGTATTTGGTAGCATTGCCTTTAAATTGTTTAACTTGGGTCAAACGTTTCGGGTAGCCTTCCAAAAGCTTCCCACAATAAATTGGGTGAATTTTGGCCCATTCCTCCTGACAGAGCTGGTGTAACTGAGTCAGGCTTGTAGGCCTCCTTGCTCGCACACGCTTTTTCAGTTCTGCACACAAATGTTCTATAGGATTGAGGTCAGGCCTTTGTGACGGCCACTCCAATACCTTGACTTTGTTGTCCTTAAGCCATTTTGCCACAACATTGGAAGTATGCTTGGGGTCATTGTCCATTTGGAAGACCCATTTACAACCAAGCTTTAACTTCCTGACTGATGTCTTGAGATGTTGCTTCAATATATCCACATAAATTTGCACCAGTCCCTCCTGCAGCAAAGCATCCCCCACAGCATGATGCTGCCACCCCCGTGCTTCACGGTTGGGATGGTGTTTTTCGGCTTGCAAGCATCACCCTTTTTCCTCCAAACATAACGATGGCCATTATGGCCAAACAGTTCTATTTTTGTTTCATCAGACCAGAGGACATTTCTCCAAAAAGTACGATCTTTGTCCCCATGTGCAGTTGCAAACCGTAGTCTGGCTTTTTTATGGCGGTTTTGGAGCAGTGGCTCCTTCCTTGCTGAGCGGCATTTCAGGTTATGTCGATATAGGACTGTGGATATAGATATAGATACTTTTGTAAGGTCCTTTGCTGTTGTTCTGGGATTGATTTGCACTTTTCGCACCAAAGTACGTTCATCTCTAGGAGACAGAATGCGTCTCCTTCCTGAGCGGTATGACGGCTGCGTAGTCCCATGGTGTTTATACTTGCATACTATTGTTTGTACAGATGAACGTGGTGCCTTCAGGCATTTGGAAATTGCTCCCAAGGATGAACCAGACTTGTGGAGGTCTACAATAATTTTTCTGAGGTCTTGGCTGATTTCTTTTGATTTTCCCATGATGTCAAGCAAAGAGGCACTGAGTTTGAAGATAGGCCTTGATATACATCCACGGGTACACCTCCAATTGACTCAAATGATGTCAATTAGCCTATCAGAAGCTTCTAAAGCCATGATATCATTTTCTGGAATTTTCCAAGCTGTTTAAAGGCACAGTCAACTTGGTGTATGTAAACTTCTGACCCACTGGAATTGTGATACAGTGAAATAATCTGTCTGTAAACAATTGTTGGAAAAATTACTTGTGTCATGCACAAAGTAGATGTCCTAACCGACTTGCCAAAACTATAGTTTGTTAACAAGATATTTGTGGAGTGGTTGAAAAACAAGTTTTAATGACTCCAACCTAAGTGTATGTAAACTTCCGACTTCAACTGTATATATAAAAATGAATAAAAAATTTATGTATTTACATAAGTATTCAGACCCTTTGCTATGAGACTCGAAATTGAGCTCCGGTGCATCCTGTTTCCATTGATCATCCTTAAGATGTTTCTACAACTTGATTGGTAAATTCAATTGATTGGACATGATTTGGAAAGGCAAACATCTGTGTATATATAAGGTCCAACAGTTGACAGTGCATTTCAGAGCAAAAACAAAGCCATGAGGTCGAAGGAATTGTTTATAGAGCTCCGAGACAGGGTTGTGTCGAGGCAAAAATCTGGGGAAGGGTACCACAAAATGTCTGCAGCATTGAAGGTCCCCAAGAAGACAGTGGCCTCCATCATTCTTAAATGGAAGAAGTTTGGAACCAGCAAGACTCTTCCTAGAGCTGGCCGCACGGCCAAACTGAGCAATCGGGGGAGAAAGGCCTTAATCAGGGAGGTGACCTAGAACCCAATGGTCACTCTGACAGAGCTCCAGAGTTCCTCTGTGGCGATGGGAGAAACTTCCAGAAGGATAACCATCTCTGCAGCACTCCACCAATCAGGCCTTCATGGTAGAGTGGCCAGATGGAAGCCACTCCTCAGTAAAATGCACATGACAGCCTGCTTGGAGTTTGCCAAAAGGCACCTAAAGGACTCTGACCATGAGAAACAATGTTCTCTGGTCTGATTAAACTCTTTGGCCTGAATGACAAGCGTCACGTCTGGAGGAAACCAGGCACCGCTAATCACCTGGCCAATACCATCCCTACAGTGAAGCATGGTGGTGGCAGCATCATGCTGTGGGGATGTTTTTCAGCGGTAGGGACTGGGAGACTAGTCAGGATCGAGGGAAAGATGAACAGAGCAAAGTACAGAGAGATCCTTGATGAAAACCTGTTCCAGAGCGCTCAGGACCTCAGACTGGGGCGAAGGTTCACCTTCCAACAGGACAACGACCCTAAGCACACAGCCAAGACAACGCAGGAGTGGCTTGGGGACAAGTCTCTGAATGTCCTTGAGTGGCCCAGCCAGAGCCCGGACTTGAATCATATTTCTCCACTCCTGTTCCTGAGTCAAAATGTAGCCTATATTTGGTGTATCATTTTAATGTTAAGGCTATGTGAGAGGTTACAGACCTACAGTCAGTGTCCAGATTTCAGTTTCCATTTAACCTATCTGAACAGTAGGCTACAGTTCCCTTGACATGCCATAGCCTATTTGAAGTCCCTGTCTTGTAACTGTCGAATTTGTATAGAGCCTCACAATTATCACACATAATGTAGCCGGCACTGCTATCATCCTCTTTTGCAACTTCACCAAATCTTCCTCAAACAACTTTTCTGGCCCTCCCTTCTCTTTATTTTCAACTCTCCTTTCACAGCTTTTCTCTTATTGAATTAAACTCTAACACTGTCCATTTTGCCTCCATGATTTGATGTAAACTTTTTTTGCCCGTTCCCAAAAGCATTTGGCGATTGCCTGCTGTGTTTACAGTTAGGCCCTAAAGCTTAGGCTTATGCACTGAGGCAAAGAGAGAGATGAGAAAGGCGGCAGGTAGCTTAGTGGTTAAGAGCGTTGTGCCAGTAACCGAAAGGTCGCTGGTTCTAATCCCCGCGCCGACTAGGTGAAAAATATGTCGATGCAAGGCACTTAACCCTAATTGCTCCTGTAAGTCACTCTGGATAAGAGTGTCTGCTAAATGACTAAAATGTAAAATGAGAAACACACACTAATTTCTCATCAAAAGGTAACTATGAAGTCCGCATTAAACAGTGATACACACACACACTCAGGTATCCTAGCAGTTAAGAGCGTTGGTCCAGTAACTGAAAGGTTGCTGGTTTGAACCACGAGCTGACTAGGTGAAAAATCTGTCAATGTGCCCTTGAGCAAGGCACTTAACCCTAATTGCTCCTGTAAGTTGCTCTGGATAAGAGCGTCTGCTAAATGACAAAAATGTAAATTATACTTTTATGGATTTTTTAAGGTATATGTTTTCTGTTTATTCAACCCGCCTGCCCCCCACTCGCCCTTTATCCACACAATATTTAATTACCCTAAACCCGTCCGCCCCTTGGATATAACCGCGGGGACTGCGGGTTATGAGTCAACCCGTGCATCACTAATGTGTGTGCATGCGTGTGTTGGAGCTTACCTGTCTGTGTCTCTGTGTGTGTGTGTGTGTGTGTGTGTGTGTGTGTGTGTGTGTGTGTGTGTAGGTAGTGGAGTTGGATGCGCGCACATACAATTTTGTGGCAACAATATCCTTTACCTTTGGTGAGTCAATAATAATGCTACCGGTACTTTTTAGAACTACTTGCCTATAATTACTGTCTGTGAATAATTTAATCTCTTCAACTGTGTGTTGGTTCGTCTCTCCAGGCCTGAACATTGTAATGAAGGTCATAAATGGAGACCCTTCACCTGACCCCCGACTGTTGGTCAGCCCTGAACCCCCTGATCTCTCATCCCAGGTCAGCCCTGACCCCTCACCCCAGGTGTCAGAGGTCAGCGACCCCACCATGACCTCTACAGCTCTGTGGTCCTACCTGAATGCCTCCACCCGCACACAGCCTGTCATCGGTAAGTGTGTGTGTGTATTATTGTTTAATGTGCACTTCATAGTTCATGGCCCTCCTGTAGCTCAGTTGGTAGAGCATGGCGCCTGCAACGCAAGGGTTGTGGGTTCGTTTCCCACGGGGGCCAGTATGAAAAATGTATGCACTCACTAATTGGAAGTCGCTCTGGATAAGAGCGTCTGCTAAATGACTAAACTGTTGATGAGAAATTAGTACCTGTGTTTCTCATCTCTTTGCCTCCCTCCTTTCTCCTCCTCCCTCCTCTCTTTCTCCCCCTCTCCTCCAGGTGTCAGTATGTTGACAGAGTTGCCAGACAGACATGGTGACTCCTTCCTCTGCCGCTGCTGTTCTCACAGGATGTTTACGTCGTCCCTCATTGGACACCTAATCTCTGCCCGACACCGCTACCACTACATAGTGGGTTACACACTACATACACACAGGCACACACACACACACTACATACACGCGCACACACACACACACACTACATACACACACTACATACAGTGGGGGAAAAAAAGTATTTAGTCAGCCACCAATTGTGCAAGTTCTCCCACTTAAAAAGATGAGAGAGGCCTGTAATTTTCATCATAGGTACACGTCAACTATGACAGACAAAATGAGAAAAAAAAATCCTGAAAATCACATTGTAGGATTTTTAATGAATTTATTTGCAAATTATGGTGGAAAATAAGTATTTGGTCACCTACAAACAAGCAAGATTTCTGGCTCTCACAGACCTGTAACTTCTTCTTTAAGAGGCTCCTCTGTCCTCCACTCGTTACCTGTATTAATGGCACCTGTTTGAACTTGTTATCAGTATAAAAGACACCTGTCCACAACCTCAACAGTCACACTCCAAACTCCACTATGGCCAAGACCAAAGAGCTGTCAAAGGACACCAGAAACAAAATTGTAGACCTGCACCAGGCTGGGAAGACTGAATCTGCAATAGGTAAGCAGCTTGGTTTGAAGAAATCAACTGTGGGAGCAATTATTAGGAAATGGAAGACATACAAGACCACTGATAATCTCCCTCGATCTGGGGCTCCACGCAAGATCTCACCCCGTGGGGTCAAAATGATCACAAGAACGGTGAGCAAAAATCCCAGAACCACACGGGGGGACCTAGTGAATGACCTGCAGAGAGCTGGGACCAAAGTAACAAAGCCTACCATCAGTAACACACTACGCCGCCAGGGACTCAAATCCTGCAGTGCAAGACGTGTCCCCTTGCTTAAGCCAGTACATGTCCAGGCCCGTCTGAAGTTTGCTAGAGTGCATTTGGATGATCCAGAAGAGGATTGGGGAATGTCATATGGTCAGATGAAACCAAAATAGAACTTTTTGGTAAAAACTCAACTCGTCGTGTTTGGAGGACAAAGAATGCTGAGTTGCATCCAAAGAACACCATACCTACTGTGAAGCATGGGGGTGGAAACATCATGCTTTGGAAGGGACCAGGACGACTGATCCGTGTAAAGGAAAGAATGAATGGGGCCATGTATCGTGAGATTTTGAGTGAAAACCACCTTCCATCAGCAAGTGCATTGAAGATGAAACGTGGCTGGGTCTTTCAGCATGACAATGATCCCAAACACACCGCCCGGGCAACGAAGGAGTGGCTTTGTAAGAAGCATTTCAAGGTCCTGGAGTGGCCTAGCCAGTCTCCAGATCTCAACCCCATAGAAAATATTTGGAGGGAGTTGAAAGTCCGTGTTGCCCAGCGACAGCCCCAAAACATCACTGCTCTAGAGGAGATCTGCATGGAGGAATGGGCCAAAATACCAGCAACAGTGTGTGAAAACCTTGTGAAGACTTACAGAAAACGTTTGACCTGTGTCATTGCCAACAAAGGGTATATAACAAAGTATTGAGAAACTTTTGTTATTGACCAAATACTTATTTTCCACCATGATTTGCAAATAAATTCATTAAAAATCCTACAATGTGATTTTCTGGGTTTTTTTCCCTCATTTTGTCTGTCATAGTTGACGTGTACCTATGATGAAAATTACAGGCCTCTCTCATCTTTTTAAGTGGGAGAACTTGCACAATTGGTGGCTGACTAAATACTTTTTTCCCCCACTGTACACACACTCAAACACCATAACTACATTGTGCCCAGACCTGAGTCAAATACACTATATATACAAAGGTATGTGGACAACCCTTCAAATTTATGGATTCGGCTATTTCAGCTACACCCGTTGCTGACAGGTGTATAAAATCGAGCACACAGCCATGCAATCTCCATAGACAATCATTGGCAGTAGATTGGCCTTACTGAAGACCTAAGTGACTTTCAACGTGGCACCGTCATAGGATGCCACCTTTCCAGCAAGTCAGTTCGTCAAATTTCTGCCCTGCTAGAGCTGCCCCGGTCAACAACTGTAAGTGCTGTTATTGTGAAGTGTAAACGTCTAGGAGCAACAATGGCTCATCCGCGAAGTGGTAGGCCATACAAGCTCACAGAACGGGACAGGTGAATGCTGAAGTGCGTAGCGTGTAAAAATCGTCTGTCCTCGGTTGCAACACTCACTACCGACGATTCTGTGCTTCCAACTTTGTCGCAAAAGTTTGGGGAAGGCCCTTTCCTGTTTAAGCATGATAATGCCCCCCGTGCACAACGTGAGGTCCATACAGAAATAGTTGTCGAGATCGGTGTGGAAGAACTTGACTGGCCTGCACAGAGCCCTGACCTCAACCCCATCGAAAACATTTGGGATGAATTGGAACGCCGACTGCGAGCCAGGCCTTATCGCCCAACATCAGTGCCCGACCTCACTAATGCTGTTGTGGCTGAATGGAAGCAAGTCCCCGCAGCAATGTTCCAACATCTAGTGGAAAGCCTTCCCAGAAGAGAGGAGGCTGTTACAGCAGCAAAGGGGGGACCAACTCCATAATAATGCCCATGATTTTGGAATGAGATGTTCAACCAGCAAGTGTCCACATACTTTTGGTCATGTAGTGTACTTTTCAAAGACTGGAGCGGATTTTTGACCCAGGTCTGATTTATGTTTACATATTCGAACTCCATACATACTGAACTCAGTAATTGATATGTCTTTTCCCACCGGAATGCATTGTCATAGAAACTAGTATACCCTGAGCTGGCTGCTGATTGGCCATTGAGCCCAGAGCTGACGGTGAAGGCGGGGCCTCTTCATGAGGAGCTGAGAGTGAGAGCTGCAGAACTGGAGGCACAGGAGGGACCGGGACAGCCCACGGTAATTACTAACCTATAATCATCTAATCAATATCTGTCTGATCACTGCCCTTATAAATACACTGAACTGGAAACACTGAAGGGAACGGGACAACCCACAATAAACAATAACCTATAGTCATCTAATTGTAGAGTTCTGAGTCTTGACGGTTTTTAAGATATTGAGAACGACAAACACTTGAATAAAATTATAGATTTTGATAAGGCCGGGAAGCATACAAACAATACACGTCAACAAACCCAAGTCTTACAGCAGTATATATAGGAGAGTCTCTGCCTCCCTGCATCCTGTGGAATCTATGCATAAACAATCATAAATCACGATGGACCAACCAAATGTAAATCCATACCAGATGTTTCTTGCCGTATTGGGGGGCGGGGGGGTCAGTCATTCTAACTTTGACGTTCCCCCAGATAACAACCTGGGCTGTATCGTATGGTGGTCTAACAGGCTCACAAAGCCTTGTAGTTACATTGCAAAGGGCCTAACATACTGGGTAACCCACAAGGATATAAAGGTACTTCTGGTGCGTAGACTACATTATGGTTAAAACAGACTATATGGTTAAAACAGACTATGTGGTTAACATAATATATAGTTAAAACAGACTATTTGGTTAAAGGGCCAATCCGTAGTTGAAACAATAACAAAGCAGGTCACCCCACCACTGTTTTGGTAAAAAGCTGAGGGATGGGGCTTGAGAAATGTAACCACTCTCAAATTCATAGACAGTGCTATGGATACAAGGACTGACCATCCATGATATCAAAATTATGGTTTTAATCATGTTTGTTTACATTTATTTTGCTTACAAAAATGTGAGTAAAACTTAAAGTTTGGGTTGTGATGGGGTACAACAGTTGTTCATGAGGCATTTATAAGTTATATTCTTCAAGAATCAATATCATTAATTTATCAGTCCAAAAATGGATGTACTGTAGCAACTGCAGATTGCTCCTTTAACAGACTACAGTGAGGGAAAAAAGTATTTGATCCCCTGCTGATTTTGTACGTTTGCCTACTGACAAAGAAATGATCAGTCTATAATTTTAATGGTAGGTTTATTTGAACAGTTAGAGACAGAATAACAACCAAAAAATCCAGAAAAACGCATGTCAAAAATGTTATAAGTTGATTTGCATTTTAATGAGGGAAATAAGTATTTGACCCCTTCTCAATCAGAAAGATTTCTGGCTCCCAGGTGTCTTTTATACAGGTAACTAGCTGAGATTAGGAGCACACTCTTAAAGGGAGTGCTCCTAATCTCAGTTTGTTACCTGTATAAAAGACACCTGTCCACAGAAGCAATCAATCAATCAGATTCCAAACTCTCCACCATGGCCAAGACCAAAGAGCTCTCCAAGGATGTCAGGGACAAGATTGTAGACCTACACAAGGCTGGAATGGGCTACAAGACCATCGCCAAGCAGCTTGGTGAGAAGGTGACAACAGCTGGTGTGATTATTCGCAAATGGAAGAAACACAAAAGAACTGTCAATTTCCCTCGGCCTGGGGCTCCATGCAAGATCTCACCTCGTGGAGTTGCAATGATCATGAGAACGGTGAGGAATCATCCCTGAACTACATGGGAGGATCTTGTCAATGATCTCAAGGCAGCTGGGACCATAGTCACCAAGAAAACAATTGGTAACACACTACGCCGTGAAGGACTGAAATCCTGCAGCACCCGCAAGGTCCCCCTGCTCAAGAAAGCACATATACAGGGCCGTCTGAAGTTTGCCAATGAACATCTGAATGATTCAGAGGAGAACTGGGTGAAAGTGTTGTGGTCAGATGAGACCAAAATCGAGCTCTTTGGCATCAACTCAACTCGCCGTGTTTGGAGGAGGAGGAATGCTGCCTATGACCCCAAGAACACCATCCCCACCGTCAAACATGGAGGTGGAAACATTATGCTTTGGGGGTGATTTTCTGCTAAGGGGACAGGACAACTTCACCGCATCAAAGGGACAATGGATGGGGCCATGTACCGTCAATTCTTGGGTGAGAACCTCCTTCCCTCAGCCAGGGCATTGAAAATGGGTTGTGGATGGCATGACAATGACCCAAAACACACGGCCAAGGCAACAAAGGAGTGGCTCAAGAAGAAGAACATTAAGGTCCTGGAGTGGCCTAGCCAGTCTCCAGACCTTAATCCCATAGAAAATCTGTGGAGGGAGCTGAAGGTTCGAGTTGCCAAACATCAGGCTCGAAACCTTAATGACTTGGAGAAGATCTGCAAAGAGGAGTGGGACAAAATCCCTCCTGAGATGTGTGCAAACCTGGTGGCCAACTACAAGAAACGTCTGACCTCTGTGATTGCCAACAAGGGTTTTGCCACCAAGTACTAAGTCATGTTTTGCAGAGGGGTCAAATACTTATTTCCCTCATTAAAATGCAAATCAATTTATAACATTTTTGACTTGTTTTTCTGTATTTTTTTGTTGTTATTCTGTCTCTCACTGTTCAAATATATCTACCATTAAAATTATAGACTGATCATGTCTTTGTCAGTGGGCAAACGTACAAAATCAGCAGGGGATCAAATACTTTTTTCCCTCACTGTATATGGTTAAAACCCTTCAAAATCAATATCGGTCTGGTCACTGCCCTTATCAATACACTGAACTGGAGACAAAGGAGGGAACGGGACAACCCACAGCAAACTCATCAATCAATTAATTTATCAATCATATGTTCTGTTCTGAAGGTGGTGAAGAGAGAACCTGCTGCTGGAGACACAACCACTACCAATACTGAAGGTTAGACGCACACATAGACACACACACACACACACAAACGCGCACACACACACATACACACACTCACCTCCTGTGAATGGTTTTGTGTGTGTTTCAGAGACTGCCCAGCAGAGCCAGAACAGCTCACCTCTTCTCACTGTGAAAGATGAACCAGTTGACTCCACAGAGCTGTCCCAGCCCCCTAAAGGAAAGAAGAGGAAGAAGAGGAGGAGCAACCCTGTGGTTGGTCAGTATTCCTGTTATCAAGGCTGCCATTGGTTGGTTCATCAGTCTCTCAGTTTGGACAGTATCTCAAGTTTGGACTGTATTACCATTTTGAGGTGACCTGTGTGTGTGTAGGTGTGAACTTCCTGGTCCAGGTGTCCCACAGGAGGAGGAAACAGTACTACTGTCAGCTATGTTCTGTCAGGATGAAACACGCTATCGCTGATCACATGACCAGCCTCAGCCACCGACACAACTATGTGGTGCGTGTGTTTTTTAAGTGTGTGTGTGTATCTTTTTATTTAGTAAGGTGTGCATCATTACAGGGATGTCAATCGATAATAATTTATTTGGGGGATGTTTGACATGCATTAAATTCCGCTGTGTGTAGAGGTTGAAGTACCCTGGTTGGACCTCCAGCCCGGCAGAGATGGAGAAGAAGCTGTTCAAAATGTCCGTTCACCTGGAGAAGGTCGACAGAGACGCAGGAATGAGCATGAAGGTCAATACACACACACTGAAAGTTTACAATTGTGCATCCGGAACTTACGGGAGACGAGTCAATGAGGAGGCAGAGGTTCCACAGAATCCTTTTGATTTTCTGCTCTCCGGCACAGGTTTACATACTCTCATTCTGATGGGAGTCACACCCATTTCTTGTTTACTGCTACCTGATTTGATACAGTATTTTCAGCAATGTGTCAATGCGGTTTTAATGCTGTCAGCAGGTGATAGGCTAGTCGCAAAAAATCTGGAAATTGCCACCAATTGTCGGGGTGGAAGTTGCCTGTGCTTCGTTCGTTGGGGCCTGCTTCCTGTGTCAGTCAGGTTGTCTCTGTGTCACAAGGCATGATTAACTCTGTTGACTGTTGCATCCTGTTACAATAACATTATGTACCTATTTCCTGTAAATGAAACTCAAACTATTTTAGGCCCCACAGACACACACACACACAAACTCACACTAGCACCAAACACATTTGATGATGTTTTCTCTGTGTTACAGAAGGTAGAAGTGGAAGCTGATGAGTACAACGAGCTGTTGTCCTTTCCTGTGGAGAAAGGTAAGGTAATCCACCCATTTTGAATGTTATATCGTTTTTGTGCATTTCTGAGCGATGTTATATCGCTTCGAGGGGTCATTACATGTTTTCATATGTATCTGAGCTATTGCCGTTCAAGCAGGTGGAAATACAGCCGGTATGACGAGTTGTATTTCTGCCTGCGTGAACGGCAATTGCTCATATACATATAAAAACATGAAATGACCCCAGGAATCGATAGAACATCGCTCAGAGATGCACAAAATAACATTCTAAATGGGTTAATCGTTCCTTTAATTACTGTGGTTGATATATGGTTGTGGTTGATATATGGTTGTTATTGTGATCCACAGGTGTCAGTAAACTGCAAGCCATCATCAGACTGCAACAAGAGCCAGGCGATCTGAGACAGACAGCTCCCTTGACCAATCACAACCCAGAGGATCTGAGACAGACAGCTCCCTCGTCCAATCCCGATGCAGCCCAAGGTCCAGCTCAGGGTAAGTATAAGCCATCTGAGGCTAAAGTTTCAGCAGAACGCGTAGTGACTCCTTAGAGGAGAGACTGAGGTCAATCACCTAAAGTTGTATTCCTGTTGTTGAAACTGTTCTTTAGCTGAAACTGTTGTACTCAAACTGTGGGGGGCAGCACTAGGGGGCTGTGTGTGGGTGTTTGAATGAGAGACACAAAGGAGAACCAACCAGTAAAAGCACAGCCCCTTTATTCTGAACGAATCGTGCCGACAACATAAAAGTGGGTTCCCAGACTCTGGTGTCAGCCAGAGTCTGTCGCATTAGCCAGGCAACTATACTGTCTGTTCTTTAGCTGAATCTGTTGTTTAGCTGAAACTGTTCTACTGAAACTGTTATTTGGCTGAAACTGTTATTTGGCTGAAACTGTTATTTGGCTGAAACTGTTCTACTGAAACTGTTCTTAGCTGAAGTTAAAGCATCTGCTCATCGTTTCATCCCCCTTAGGTGTGTGTGGGGCAGAGTCAGGTGAGACCGAGAGGGTGTGTCCTTTCCCTGTCAGCCTATCAGAGGAGGAGAATGGCCAGACGCCCCAGAGGCTCCTGGTCCATATCCCAGGTGAGCCACAGAAATATCTCTACCTGTCCATGGGGGTGTGGTTCTTTATCTGAATGCCATGATATAACGTTGCTCTCTCTCTCTCCACCCTTCTCTCTCCCAGTGTTTTTGGGAGAAGACATGGAACCCCTACAAGTACCTTCCCCGTTCCTCCAGGATCAGCCATCCCTAACTTCCATCCCTCTCCCCCTCTCTTCCTCCATTCCTCCCTGCCTCTGTCCCTCAAACCCCTTTTCTACCTCTCCTTCCACAGTTGTGCTATCTACCTCACCCTCCCTCTCTTCCTCCATACCATCCCACACTCCCTCTTTGTCCACAGAGAAGACAACACACTCATCCCCTGTCTCTGTCTCTGTTCCCGCACCCCTCTCAGCTCTGAAGAGCTCAACACATTTGAAGGACTGGGAGATTTCTCTGAGTCCAGAGTGGTGGGAGAGGAAGAGCCCAGAATGCAGAGGGACACAGACACTTCTAGAACTCCCAGACAGACACACACTTCTGGAATACTCGGACAGAGACAGACAGATTGAATACTCAGGGAGAGACAGACAGACTGCATACACCGAGAGGAACAGACAGACTCATCTAGAATACTCGGAGAGAGACAGACAGACGGAATACTTAGGGAGAGACAGACAGACGGAATACTTGGAGCGAGACAGACAGGCGGAATACCCAGAGCAAGGCAGACAGACGGAATACTTAGGGAGAGACAGACAGACGGAATACTTAGGGAGAGACAGACAGACGGAATACTTAGGGAGAGACAGACAGACGGAATACTCAGGGAGAGACAGACAGACGGAATACTCAGGGAGAGACAGACAGACGGAATACTCAGAGAGAGACAGACAGACGGAATACTCAGGGAGAGACAGACAGATCGAATACCTGGCATCTCAGAGCTTACATCAGACTACAGAGCACTGGGTGACAGGGCAGGGTAAGTGTTTGTGTTTGTGTGTGTGTGTGTGTGTGTGTGTGTGTGTATGTATGTGGTGACTGTTTCAAACAGCTTTCCTCTCTCTTCAGTGACGTCCATGGACACAATGCTGTACAGTACTCCAACAGAACCGGACGAAGACCAAGAACACACACATCAGCACGGTGAACCCACACACTTCGAGCAGGCCCCAGCAAGCTGGCTCAATGTTCCACAGGTGTATCTGCTGCCGGACACACCCGCAGGTGAGAGAAGGCTTCTTGTGACAATGGATGTATTGATTGACTAATGTGTTTTTCTGGGGAAAACTTGGTGTTGATAGGCTGAATGATGTCACTCTGTGAATACTTGGTGTTGATAGGCTGAATGATGTGTCACTCTGTGAATACTTGGTGTTGATTGATTGTCTTGTGTGTCACTAACAGCAAAGAGGGTTGTCGGCCCCAGCCACCTGTCCAAGTACCTGAGAGTGAAGGGCCTTCACAACACAGAACCGATCATAGGTCAGTACTGTGTGTGCGTGTGCTCCAGATATTTGGTAGAATGTAGAGCGATCTCTCTGTGTGTGTGTGTGTGTGTGTGTGTTAGAGTTAAAGAGCGGGAACCGAGTTACCGAGATTTACAGAGATTTCTCACCCCAAACCCACTCCAGTTTCCCGGGATAAATAACTGTGAGAAACCAGTATAATAAATGATTTCTATGAACAGCATGACGTGAAATGGAACTGTAATATGCAATGTAAAAATCTGGCTTCTCACGGCCTGCTCTGCTATCTGCATGATCAATCAACGCTCAGTGGGCGTCTGTGAGAGTGTGTGCTTTTGTAATAGCATATTATGCTGAAACTGTACACTCAACCTTGAAATGCAGTTAGTAGGCCTACGGTAACCAAATTGGCTACAACATTTGAGCTACCGGTAGGGTAGCTACTTTGATTCATTCCAAAAATGTCAGATGTGTAGCAGAGCTTCACTAAAACGAATGCCACCGAGGCAGAATGCTAAATCTGAAAGGGGAGAATAAAGTGTAGCCTACAGGCGGTTCGACAAATAGATTGATATGACATGCAGGCCTACACCCGAACACATGCGAGACAAGTTCAGAGAGAGTAGAGGGGGCTTCAGTAAGTGCAGTCTTAGCTCAAGCCAATGCAAGATGCAGTCATACCTTAAGCCAATGCAAGCACTGGATGAAATTCTAGCAGAAATGGCTACGAGCGACACGTTCTCCTACATACCATTGCAGCAGTGCCAGCTCCAGGCATAAGCGACATAAGCAGTCGCTTATAATAATAATATAATAATAATATGCCATTTAGCAGACGCTTTTATCCAAAGCGACTTAGTCATGTGTGCATACATTTTTACGTATGGGTGGTCCCGGGGATCGAACCCACTACCCTGGCGTTACAAGCGCCATGCTCTACCAATTGAGCTACAGAGGACCACAGGCTTATCAGTCAATCAATCACATTTATTTATAAAGCCCATTTTACATCAGCAGATGTCACAATTTCCTATACAGAAACCCAGCCTAAAACACCAAACAGCAAGCAATGCAGATGTAGAAGCACAGTGGCTAGGAAAAACTCGCTAGAAAAGCAGGAACCTAGGAAGAAACCTAGAGAGGAACCAGGCTCTGAGGGGTGGCCAGTCCTCTTCTGGCGGTGCCGGGTGAAGATTATAAGAGTATATGGCCATTAAGGCCAGATTGTTCTTCAAGATGTTGCAGAACCCCCCCATGACCCCATGACCCCCCCAAAAAAAAATAAAACTATGTTGAGAGTTAGACTAGTAAAATACCCAAGGTGCAACTTCGAAATTTGTCGAACCGCCTGACCCCATGACCCCCCAAAAAAAAACAAAAACAATGTTGAGAGTTAGACTAGTAAAATACCCAAGGTGCAACTTCGAAATTTGGTTGTGCATCAGTTAATTTTTTTCAGTCAGTAGCTAGGTTTCCATCCAATTGGCGACACATTTTCATGCTAATATAAAAAAATAACCATAAAGAAAATATGCACATTTTCCCACCAGTGGTGTGTTTCCACCGAACGGACTTGTTGCGGATAGAAATCAGTGCGTGATGACGTAGTGCACACACAATGTACTTTTTTTGCTTAAGTTTTCATGTACTGAATAAAAATCTAAAGTTCAATGTGTTTCCATTGCATTTTCAACTTTACCGATAGTTTTGTCACAAAAACTGTTTGTATTTGTATTTATTAGGGATCCCCATTAGCTGTTACCAAGGCAGCAGCTACTCTTCCTGGGGTCCAAACACAATAAGGCACTTACATTCCATATAAAACAAAAGATAAAACAGTACATCATATAACATTATTACATCACTACATATCTACAATACAAAATGTTTAATACCGCCATACAACAATATCACAATGTATGCGTGTGTCTCTTCACAGTCCCCACTGTTCCATAAGGTGTATTTTTACCTGTTTTTTAAATCTGAATCTACTGCTTGAATCAGTTACCTGATGTGGAATAGAGTTCTATGTAGTACTGTGTGCCTCCCATAGACTGTTCTGGACTTGGGGATTGTGAAGAGACCTCTGGTGGCATGTCTTGTGGGTATGCTTGGGTGTCCGAGCTGTGTGCTAGTAGTTTAAACAGACAGCTTGGGGCCTCCTGAGTGGCGCAGCGGTATAAGGCACTGCATCGCAGTGCTTGAGGCGTCACTACAGACCCAGGTTCGATCCAAGGCTGTGTTACAACAGGCCGTGACCGGGAGTCCCATAGGGCGGCGCACAATTGGCCCGGCGTCGTCTGGGTTAGGGGAGGGTTTGGCCGGGGGGGGGGCTTTACTTGGCTCATCGCGCTCTAGTGACTCCTTGTGGCGGGCCGGGCGCCTGCAGGTTGACTTCGGTCGTCAGTTGAACGGTGTTTCCTGGTTAAGCGGGCGGGTGTTAAGAAGAGCGGTTTGGCGGGTCATATTTCGGAGGACGCATGACTCGACCTTCACCTCCCAAGCTCGTTGGGGAGTTGCAGCGATGAGACAAGATTGAAATTGGGGAGAAAAAGTGGGTAAAATACCTCAAGCCGGACCTGCATTGCAAACAGCATTGTGTGCTACACACTATCTACCATATCTGCCAGACTGTTTCACCCTGTGCTGCAGTCCAATTTTATCTTGAGCTCTTTCCCAAACTCTACCCCCACGTAGCCTGCCCCTGTAGCTTGTCATCACTGACCCCTGACTTGCGAAAGTGACGCGCAATCTTCCTCACTTTCTCCACTGTGCTGTGCAGCTCCACTCAGCTTGTATCCTACTAGTTGTCTGTTTCGTCATGCTCCCCATCATCAGCATCAACACCAAGTTTATGTAGGCAAAATACTCACATTTCATTTATTTTATGCTGTGGCTATATTTGGATACGATGTAGGCTAGCCTATGTGTTTTGACCAACATTTTGTTTTGTGAAAAGCCCAATCTATTATTGGCCAACTGTATGTCAGGTGTTCACATAACATTCCTATGAATAGCCTATGCCTACGTTAACAAAGAGTCCCAGATATATCCTAAGTTTATTTATAAAGTGGTTTTGAACTTTTTTGCCTCATGATTCGGACTGTTTCAAACCCCAACGACATAAATAAACATTAAAAACACGACCTTGCGAGATTATCAATTACTGAATTTTTTGGCTAACGAATGATAACGAATGCAATAAGAAAATGTTAGATGTTATGTATAATACACTTTAGAATGGCACATTATTCTGTCCGATGGTTTTAAATTCCCAACTTTTCAGGGAAGTCAGGAACCAATATACATAATCAGTTAGGAAAGCAAAGGTTAGCTTTTTCAAACAGATATGTGCATCCTGGTGCATCCGGGTACCGGAGTGCCAAGTCTAGGTCCAAAAGACTTCTCAACAGCTTCTACCCCCAAGCCATAAGACTCCTGAACAGCTAATCATGGCTACCCGGACTATGTGCACTGCCCCCCCACCCCATCCTTTTTACGCTGCTGCTACTCTGTTAAGTATTTATGCATAGTCACTTTAACTCTACCCACATGTACATATTACCTCAACTAGCCGGTGCCCCCGCACATTGACTCTGCAACGGTACCCCCCTGTATATATAGCCTCCCTACTGTCACTTTATTTTACTTCTGCTCTTTTTTTCTCAACACTTTTTTTGTTGTTGTTTTATTCTTACTTTTTTTGTTTAAAATAAATGCACTGTTGGTTAAGGGCTGTAAGTAAGCATTTCACTGTAATGTCTGCACCTGTTGTATTCGGCGCATGTGACCAATACAATTTGATTTGATTTGATCCTGTAGCACTAACTCAAACGTTTTGGGACATTGTAAAGTCCATGGAGAATAAGAGCACCTCCTCCCAGCTACCCACTGCACTGAGGCTAGGACACACTGTCACCACTGATAAATCTACAATAATCGAGAATTTCAATAACCATTTTGCTACGGCTTGCCATGCTTTCCACTTGGCTACCCCTACCCCCGCCACCAGCTCTGCACCCTCCGCTGCAACTTGCCCATGCCCCCCCTGCTTCTCCTTCACCTAAATTCAGATAGCTGATGTCCTGAAAGAGCTGCGAAATCTGGACCCTCTACAAATCAGCTGGGCTAGACAATCTGGACCCTTTCTTTCTAAAATTAGCCGCCGAAATTGTCGCAACCCCTATTACTAGCCTGTTCAACCTCTCTTTCATATCGTCTGAGATCCCCAGAGATTGGAAAGCTGCCGCGGTCATCCCCCTCTTCAAAGGGGGTGACACTCTAGATCCAAACTGTTACAGACCTATATCCATCCTGCCCTGCCTTTCAAAAGTATTTGAAAGCCAAGTTAACAGATCACCGACCATTTCGAATCCCACCGTACCTTCTCCGCTATGCAATCTGGTTTCCGAGCTGGTCATGGGTGCACCTCAGCCACTGCATTCTTATTGGCAGACTAAATAGCCTTGGTTTCTCAAATTACTGCCTCGCCTGGTTCACCAACTACTTCTCAGATAGAGTTCAATGTGTCAAATCGGAGGGCCTGTTGTCTGGACCTCTGGCAGTCTCTATGGGGGTGCCACAGGGTTCAATTCTCGGGCCGACTCTATTCTCTGTGTATATCGATGATGTCGCTCTTGCTGCTGGTGACTCTCAGATCCACCTCTACGCAGACAACACCATTTTGTATACATCTGGCCCTTCATTGGACACTGTGTTAACAAACCTCCAAACGAGCTTCAATGCCATACAACACTCCTTCCGTGGCCTCCAACTGCTCTTAAACGCTAGTAAAACTAAATGCATGCTCTTCAATCGAACGCTGCTTGCACCCGCCCGCCCGACTAGAATCACTACTCTCGGCGGGTCCGACTTAGAATATGTGGACAACTACAAATACCTAGGTGTCTGGTTAGACCGTAAACTCTCCTTCCAGACTCACATTAAGCATCTCCAATCCAAAGTTTAATCTAGAATCGGCTTCCTATTTCGCAACAAAGCCTCCTTCACTCATGCTGCTAAACATGCCCTCGTAAAACTGACTATCCTACCGATCCTTGACTTCGGCGATGTCATTTACAAAATAGCTTCCAACACTCTACTCAGCAAATTGGATGTAGTCTGTCACAGTGCCATCCGTTTTCTCACCAAAGCCCCATATACTACCCACCATTGTGACCTGTACGCTCTCGTTGGCTGGCCCTCACTACATATTCGTCGCCAAACCCACTGGCTCCAGGTCATCTATAAATCACTTCTAGGCAAATCCCCGCCTTATCTTAGCTCACTGGTCACCATAGCAACACCCACCCGTAGTATGCGTTCCAACAGGTATATCTCACTGGTCATCCCCAAAGCCAACACCTCCTTTGGCCGCCATTCCTTCCAGTTCTCTGCTGCCAATGACTGGAACGAACTGCAAAAATCTCTGAAGCTGGAGACACTTATCTCCCTCACTAACTTTAAGCATAAGTTGTCAGAGCAGCTTACTGATCACTGCATCTGTACACAGCCCATCTGTAATTAGCCCACCCAACTACCTCATCCCCATATTGTTATTTACATTACTTATTTTGCTAATTTGCACCCCAGGATCTCTATTTGCACAACATCTTCTGCACATCTATCACTCCAGTGTTAATACTAAATTGTAATTATTTTGCACTATGGCCTATTTATTGCCTTACCTCCATAACTTACTACATTTGCACACACTGTATATAGATTTTCTATTGTGTTCTTGACGTTTTGTTTATTCCATATGTAACTCTGTGTTGTTGTTGTTTTTATCGCACTGCTTTGCTTTATCTTGGCCAGGTCGCAGTTGTAACTTGTTCTCAACTGGCTTACCTGGTTAAATAAAAATAAATAGATAAATGCTTTAGAATGACACTTACGGTTTTGGTGGGAAATACCGGATTACCCTGGAGAAAAGTGATTTATTCTCGAGATGGAACATTTGTAAAATACCCGGGAAAATATTCAACGCTAGTGTGTGTGTGTGTGTGTGCGTGTTCCAGGTCTGGGCAGTGTGTTGGAGTGTAGAGGTATATCCCAGGCTACGTTTTTCATGTGTGTGAGCTGTGCTGACACTCTCTCCAGTACACACATCTGTGAACACATCATCAGCGTGCAACACCAGAAGCGCTACATGGTGAGTGACATCATGAATGTGCGACACTACTAGCAACTACAAAAGTATGTGTGTGTGTAATATGTGTGTAATATGTGTATGTGTTCTTAACAGTTTTCCCAGTACAGTCCTATGCGCTGTGATTGGTTGAGGGAGCAGCAGCAGCCTCCGAGTCCACACCTCCTCAGGAAGGTCGCTTGGGCACTGTCACAACTGGAGGTGGAACTCGATGCACAGGTAAACATGGAAACCTCAGGGTTCAGGGGTCACAGCCTGGTCAACACAGGGTCATTGGATGGTTTAGGGTCAGGAAGGATGTAGATGGGGTCAAGGTTAAGGCTTATTTATACCCTACGCAGAACGCAACAAGAACTACAATTAGCTACGCAAAATGGCGATCATTTTGCGTAGCTTACGTACATAAGGTATAAATTAGGCTTTAGAGGTTAGGGGTCAGGGTTCTGGACAGGGAAAAGGTTATTTGTAAGCATACTGTTGGTTTTAGTCGTAGTCAAGTCTCTATCCGTTTGTGTAAGAACTTTCTAACCACACCTGTGTGTCGGTCTGTGATGCCACAGCAGACTGGAGTGGGACTCATAGATCATAATGTACCTGTCTCTGTTGTGTTGCCTAGGTGATGCTGCTGGACCAGAAGTGGTATAACCTTGTGCAGTCTGCTCCATTCTACGAAGGTGTGTGTGCGTATGTCTGTGCGTTGGTGGGTTCGTGCCGTGTATTTGATTGTATTTGATGATGTGCTAATGGATTTTGTGTGTGTGTATGTGTGTTTGTAGCCATGTACATGCTGCAGGAACAGAACCAGAATGCCCTGCGTCTACACCCAGCAACCAGACACCAGCTTTGTTCCCCAGTTGGTCCTGACCCAGAAACGGAGCAGGGCTTTGACCAGAACCACAGAGTGATGGATAAACTGACCATGGATCAGATTGAGCCCCATCATCCCCTGCAGACAGCAGATACAGTGGCTGGTAAACTGACTGGAGATCAGCTGGAGTCAGGCCAGAGCATACAGACCGCAGACAGACGGCCAGATAATCAGAACTCGGATCAGCCCCAGTTGAGCCAGAGCTCCGAGAGAACAGAGATGGTCCCTGAGCCAATAAGAGCCAAGACACCACATCATTCTGAACCAATCAAATCCCAGACACCACAGAACACTGAGCCAATAAGAGCCTGGTTGCCACAGAACTCCTCAGAACCACATCTGGACCAAGACGACACAGGTGAGAGGAAACGAAAAACGAAACTTCTGCTGTTTTACAATTGTTAGACATGGTACTCTCTTACTTGGATTGGTGGCTACTGAAATGGTCAGATTTTACAGTGATTAAAATTATGTAATTACTGTATTGGATAGAGCAATGGAGGTCAGTGAGGTTTCAACCTCTCTTCCTCTCCCTTCAGTCATTATCAAACAGGAGCCTGTGGACCCCGAGGTGGAACCTCAGCCCCAGCCTCAGACCCAGCCTGAGGTGGACGCCTTAAAGGGTAGGAAGCATGAGTTTCTATGCACCAATGTAACAACACAGTAACTTAGTTGTAGTCACAAGCTGGTTACCTAGAAGTACAAACATAGTTATGTTTTTGGGTTATTACATATTTAGAACTTATTTCTGGATAACCAAGTTCGTATGCTAGCTCGCTTTGTGGATGTGTTATCTAGTGGGAGCCGTGGGCTCAAAACAAAAGAGAATCATACCTGCTTGCTCTAATTGTGTAGTACCTCTTCTGTTCTCCTTTTTGTTTTGTCAACTTTTCCGTATGTGTTCTGTGAATTAGGTTTCGGGAGTTTTGTAACTTTTTCCACCTTGGCTTAGTGCTAGCTGACTGACATCTGGAATCTATCTATTTTGGATTTCAGCCCGGTGAAGCCCTACTCCCCCTCGCTTTGGTAGCTAACTCAGCCTGCACTCTTTTAAAGTTGCACTATGCAGAAATCGCTTCACCGTGTCCTGGTTGCTAAAACCCTAATAGAAGGCATAATTTCAGTTTATGTGACAAAATAAGCTACTGTAGTGTAGAGAGTCATTGTACCATCTAAACCGCTGTGAAATATATTTTTCATAACCCAAAATATTGTTGTTTCAGCTGTTTGAAGCTGGTGTACAAACTGAAAGTAAAAGACACAAAAACAAAACTTAAGAACAGGAAGCATAGAAATAGCGCAGATCTTCCACTTCTTAGACTCGCCCAAAAAGTTACATATTGCCACTTTAAACGTTTTACCATCGGATGGGCCCCAACCATCAATCTGTAAGTCTCTGCTCTCTCTTTGCTTTTAAGCTGCGGTTATGTTTTAGTTGTGTTGTTTTAGTTGTGTTCTAGCTGGTCTCCAGTAGTTGTGCTTGTCGACCATAACCATGTCGGTTGGCTAGGCTGGCTATGCTAATAGCTAGTTGGTTTAAAAGCTAACGTTAGCTGGCTGGCAAGCTTGCTGGCTAAGATAACTGCATATAGCTAACATTCTTTGATAACCGTTTAGATGGCGTTATGTATTTCCAAAACTTTGGTTTCCTTTAATGTATCTATAAGCTAGGTGTTGCTAGCAACTTGCTGACTCATTCTAACGTTAGCTAACATTAGCAGGCTAGTTGGCTAGCAACATTACAAGTTGATTTGTAACAACAACAAAAAAAGTATTTGCTTGTAAGTTGACTGAAAATGTAATTGAAACCAGTAGTCATGAGTGCAAACGATTTGGTTTAATTTTAAGTTATTTATTTTGGAGTTTACATTATAGGGAATAGGCTGGCTTGCCGGGTCCTCCATATTACATCACACCCCTGGAAAAACATTTTAGGACATGACTTCGGCATTCTTCGGAATTCCAATTGGTTTTGTGTAATAACTTCACAAATAGAAAAGTGAGGTGTAACTTTGCATTGGGACTTTTGATGTGTGTACTAATACAAATCCATATGTTACCTGTGGTTACGTTTATGCTACCTACCTTTTAAACCAGCCAGAAGTCAAACAGGCCCCTGGATATCTGGGTAAATAAGTGGGACTGACCGGTTTGAACCAAGGGAACCCTAAGCAAAGCCAAGGCATTGGCTCAGTTCGCTGCTAGTTTTGTTAGCTGCTAGTTTTGTTAGCTGCTAGTTTTGTTAGCCTGTCTCTTTAACCGCTGTAGTCCTCTCCTCTGTAAGATTGCTGGTCAGGTTCTGTACATCTGGGAAGAACTGGACTCTGGTGAGACTGATATCGAGAGACACACACATAATTTACTGCATTGGTGACAGAAGTAGATTATTGTATATGTGTGTTCTCAGGTGTGTGTGAGGTGGAGTACCAGGGGACCGTCCTAGGACACAGCCAAGAGGTGACACGTATAGGAGGGGCCACAGAGAACTCCCTTCACCCCACCAAGAACCTGAGAGACAACGTCAACAACAGCCTGCCTTTGGTCGGTCAGTGTCTCAGGAGTGTGTGTGTTCAGATAACTGTGCTTAGTACCTTTGTCTTTCTACCTCTGTGAGTGTGTATTTACTGTGTATGTGAGCGAACGTGTGGTGTTTGCCACAGTACTGTAACGGCTTTGTCATTCTACCTCTCTGTGTGTGTGTGTGTGTGTGTTTGTACAGGTCTCAGTGCAGTGATAGAGTGTTGCAGTGAGGGCCAGGTGCCCTTCTACCTGTGTGTGTCGTGTGGCAGCCAAATTGAAAAAGCTCTACTCTTCAGCCATGTCCTCAAATACAGACACCGACAGAAATACCTGGTGAGGCACACACCTCTTACTCAAGCATACACACACTAGATACTCACGTAAAGGGTGATCATAGAACAATGGCACAACTAAATACAAATATAATGGAAAAAATATATGTAATGGAAAATTTGACATGCCTTAAGACTTCAAAAACCAGTTTTTGAAAGAAAATGCGAGAAATGGATAGCTTTCACAAACCAGGTTGACCTTATTAAGTATACCTTGGTGAAAACCAATATCATAATTGCTTTCATATATTGTACTGTTCCTACCTTATGGCATCAGTTATTTAATTTTTTGCTTTAGTTTTTAGTTTCTGCATTTCTGTTTTGATACTCTGTTTTATATTGAAAAAGTCAAATAAAATCTTAAGTAAAATATAAATATTTAAGGTACACTCACCACACATCAGCTAATCTCCGCTAGTCTCTCCCCCAACGCCCAGACGATGAGGTACCCGTGGTATTTCCTTGGTGTGGTACAAGCCCGAGGACTGGCAGAACAGTCCAGACTGATGCAGCTTGCTAAGGAGGTGGAGGAGCAGAACCATGATGAGCCTGGCAGACTACAGGAGGTGATTCTGGCCCCTGCTGACTTTAACGAGATCAAACAGATGCTGTTTGATAAAGGTGAGTGATTGTTGATAGACTTCTGTGTGATCTGGGACTAGTGTGATCATCTGCATGTTGCTTCGAAACCTGTAGGATTAAATCTCACTCACTTCTCTTCTCTTCCTTTTTATTTGTTTTTTTTGGGGGGGTCGATCAGCTTTAATATTGCAGATTGTGGCTTCCATCAATGTAATTGTCGGCATGTCTTAAAGTAATGATGGACTGTCGTTTCTCTTTGCTTATTTGAGCTGTGGTCCTCTGTAGCTCAATTGGTAGAGCATGGCGCTTGTAACGCCAGGGTAGTGGGTTCGATCCCCAGGACCACCCATACGTAAAAATGTATGCACACATGACTGTAAGTCGCTTTGGATAAAAGCGTCTGCTAAATGGCATATTATTATTATTATTATTATTATTATTATTCTTGACATAATATGGACTTGGTCTTTTACCAAAAAGGGCTACCTTGTCACAACACAACTGATTGGCTCAAACGCATTAAGATGGAAATTCCACAAATTAACTTTTAACAAGGCACACCTGTTAACTGAAATGCATTCCAGGTGACTACCTCATGAAGCTGGTTGAGAGAATGCCAAGAGTGTGCAAAGCTGTCATCAAGACAAAGGGTGGCTACTTTGAAGAATCTCAAATATAAAATATATTTTGATCTGTTTAACACTTTTTTGCTTACTACATGATTCCATATGTGTTATTTCATAGTTTTGATGTCTTCACTATTATTATACTATATACATATTTTTATTTTATTATTTTCCCCTAACCCTACCACCCCTCGCCTAATTTAAGTAAAGTAATGGACAACACTTAGGCTTCTACTTCCAGCTTATACATACTATATACATTTTACGGACACAGGATATTTTACAATAGTTATTTTTGTTTGTTTTTAGTCCCATCCTTCAGCTACCCTCAACCCCTCCCATCTATCTCTGAAGACCATCCAGTTTCTATTTGCCATATATTTTTCAACTGTGCTGTTTCACAAAAGTTCTGAACGTTTCTATTCTCATTGTTTCTACAGATTGTAAATGAAAGATAAAGATTTTTGCTAAGAGTATTATTATATAATTGATCGATTGACTATGACAGCAGTGCTATTTGCAGAGTTAGCTCCAGGTAAATGTTGCAATTCTTCAGCCATTCCTGAACCTGCGACCAAAAACAAGCTATATATGGACAGTACCAAAACAAATGATCTAATGATTCTGTCACTTCGCAGCAAAATCTGCAGAGCTGGGATGGTTGTATCGCCCATAAACAGTGCATTCGGAAAGTATTCAGAACCCTTTACTTTTTCCACAATTTGTTACATTACAGCCTTATTCTAAAATGGATTAAATGGAAAAAAAAGTCTCATCAATCTATACACAATACCCCATAATGACAAAGCGAAAACAGGTTTTTAGATATTTTAGCAAATGTATAATTTTAAATACCTTATTTACATAATTATTCAGACCGTTTGCTATGAGACTCGAAATTGAGCTCAGGTGCATCCTGTTTCCGTTGATCATCCTTGAGATGTTTCTACAACTTGATTGGAGTCCACCTGTGGTAAATTCAATTGATTGGACATGATTTGGAAAGGCACACACCTGTCTATATAAGGTAACACAGTTGACAGTGCAAGTCAGAGCAAAAACCAAGCCACGAGGTCGAAGGAATTGTCCGTAGAGCTCCAAGACAAGATTGTGTCGAGGCACAGATCTGGGGAAGGGTACCAAAAACATTTCTGCAGCATTGAAGGTCCCCAAGAACACAGTGGCCTCCATGATTCTTACATGGAAGAAGTTTGGAACCACCAAGACTCTTCCTAGAGCTGGCCGCCCGGCCAAACTAAGCAATTGGGGGAGAAAGGCCTTGGTCAGGGAGGTGACCAAGAACCCGATGGTCACTCTGAAAGAGGTCCAGAGTTCCTCTGTGGAGATGGGAGAACCTTCCAGAAGGACAACCATCTCTGCAGCACTACACCAATCAGGCCTTTATGGTAGAGTGGCCAGACGGTAGCCACTCCTCAGTAAAAGGCACATGACAGCCCACTTGGAGTTTGCCAAAGACCTATCTTCAAAGAGGATCTGCAGAGAAGAATGGGAGAAACTCCCCAGATACAGGTGTGCCAAGCTTGTAGCGTCATACCCAAGAAGACTCAAGGCTATAATCGCTGCCAAAGGTGCTTCAAGAAAGTCCTGAGTGAAGGGTCTGAATACTTATGTAAATGTGAGATTTCAGTTGTTGTTTTTTTACATTTGGAGACATTTCTAAAAACCTGTTTTTGCTATGTCATTATGGGGCGTTGTCTGTAGATTGATGAGGGGGAAAAAACCATTTAATCAATTTTAGAATAAGGCTTTAACATAACAAAATGTGGAAAAAGTCAAGGGGTCTGAATACTTTCAAAATGCACTGTATATACTAGGCGGTGTCAGAGAAAGGCCCAAAACATTGTCAAGGACTCCAGTCACCCAAGTCATAGACTGTTGTCTCTGCTACCACATGGCAAGCGGTACCGGAGAGCCAAGTCTAGGTCCAAAAGGCTCCTTAACAGCTTCTACCCCCAAGCCATAAGACTGCTGAACAAGTAATCAAATGGCCACCCAGACTATTTGCATTGACCCCCCCCTTTTTTTTGTTTTTACACTGCTACTACTCGTTGTTTATTATCTATGCATAGTCACTTTACCCCTACCTACATGTACAAATTACCTCGACTAACCTGTACCCCCGCACATTGACTCGGTACCGGTACCCCCTGTATATAGCCTCGTTATTGTTACATTATATTTTTTACTGTAGTTTATTTAGTAAATATTTTCTTAACTCTATTTTCTTAACTGCATTGTTGGTTAAGGGCTTGTAAGTAAGCATTTCACGGTAAGGTCTACACCTGTTGTATTCAGCACTTTCTATGGCTTGTTTTAAAAATAGCGATATTTTGGCGACGATTTCATTTTCAAGTAACTGAAAGTGAAAGGTGTAATCTGAATAAAGGGAAAAAGGCCATTCTTGAACATGGGGTGAGACAATCTTACTCATCTGCTAGAGAACCAGTTTGGATTTAAGTATAACTTTTGTTGGGGTGGCAGGTAGTTTAGTGGTTAAGAGCGTTGTGCCAGTAACCGAAAGGTCGCTGGTTCTAATCCCCGAGCCGACTAGGTGAAAAATCTGTCTGTGCCCTTGAGCAAGGCACTTAACCCTAATTGATCATGTAAGTCGCTCTGGATAAGAGCGTCTGCTAAATGACTAAAATGTAATGTATGACTGAAGCCTTTAATGAGAGGTCTAATGCTTTAATATTTAATAATTTCTGCCCTCCGAATTCATATTCATTATAGATGTAAATAGGCCCGTTTAATTTTGTCTGGCTTGCCGTTCCAAATAAAATGGAATATAAACTGCTCAAAAAAATAAAGGGAACACTTAAACAACACAATGTAACTCCAAGTCAATCACACTTCTGTGAAATCAAACTGTCCACTTAGGAAGCAGCACTGATTGACAATAAATGTCACATGCTGTTGTGCAAATGGAATAGACAACAGGTGGAAATTATAGGCAATTAGCAAGACACCCCCAATAAAGGACTGGTTTTGCAGGTGGTGACCACAGACCACTTCTCAGTTCCTATGCTTCCTGGCTGATGTTTTGGTCACTTTTGAATGCTGGCGGTGCTTTCACTCTAGTGGTAGCATGAGACGGAGTCTACAACCCACACAAGTGGCTCAGGTAGTGCAGCTCATCCAGGATGGCACATCAATGCGAGCTGTGGCAAGAAGGTTTGCTGTGTCTGTCAGCGTAGTGTCCAGAGCATGGAGGCGCTACCAGGAGACAGGCCAGTACATCAGGAGACGTGGAGGAGGCCGTAGGAGGGCAACAACCCAGCAGCAGGACTGCTACCTCCGCCTTTGTGCAAGGAGGAGCAGGAGGAGCACTGCCAGAGCCCTGCAAAATGACCTCCAGCAGGCCACAAATGTGCATGTGTCTGCTCAAATGGTCAGAAACAGACTCCATGGGGGTGGTATGAGGGCCCGACGTCCACAGGTGGGGGTTGTGCTTACAGGTGGGGGTTGTGCTTACAGCCCAACACCGTGCAGGACGTTTGGCATTTGCCAGAGAACACCAAGATTGGAAAATTCGCCACTGGCGCCCTGTGCTCTTCACAGATGAAAGTAGGTTCACACTGAGCACATGTGACAGACGTGACAGAGTCTGGAGACGCCGTGGAGAACGTTCTGCTGCCTGCAACATCCTCCAGCATGACCGGTTTGGCGGTGGGTCAGTCATGGTGTGGGGTGGCATTTCTTTGGGGGGCCGCGCAGCCCTCCATGTGCTCGCCAGAGGTAGCCTGACTGCCATTGGGTACCGAGATGAGATCCTCAGACCCCTTGTGAGACCAAATGCTGGTGCGGTTGGCCCTGGGTTCCTCCTAATGCAAGACAATGCTAGACCTCATGTGGCTGGAGTGTGTCAGCAGTTCCTGCAAGAGGAAGGCATTGATGCTATGGACTGGCCCGCCCGTTCCCCAGACCTGAATCCAATTGAGCACATCTGGGACATCATGTCTCGCTCTATCCACCAACGCCACGTTGCACCACAGACTGTCCAGGAGTTGGCGGATGCTTTAGTCCAGGTCTGGGAGGAGATCCCTCAGGAGACCATCCGCCACCTCATCAGGAGCATGCCCAGGCGTTGTAGGGAGGTCATACAGGCACGTGGAGGCCACACACACCACTGAGCCTCATTTTGACTTGTTTTTAAGGACATTACATCAAAGTTGGATCAGCCTGTAGTGTGGTTTTCCACTTTAATTTTGAGGGTGACTCCAAATCCATACCTCCGTGGGTTGATAAATTTGATTTCCATTGATAATTTTTCTGTGATTTTGTTGTCAGCACATTCAACTATGTAAAGAAAAAAGTATTTAATAAGATTATTTCATTCAGATCTAGGATGTGTTATTTTAGTGTTCCCTTTATTTTTTTGAGCAGTGTATTTTGCTCATATAATTTAAAAAACAAGTCGCTAGGTGTAGGTAAGGCCATAAGCAAATAGGTAAGCTGGGATATGACTAAAGAGTTAATCAGGGTGATTTTTCCACAAATAGACAGGTATTTTCCTTTCCATGGAAGCAAGACCTTATCTATTTTTGCTAACTTTCTATTAAAATGTATTGTAGTGAGATCATTTCTTTTTTCGGGATATGAATACCAAGTATGTCCACTTCACCGTCAGATTATTTTATTGGTAAGTGTTATGATGAGTTTCTGGTATTTAGAAGTTCAAGATGCAAGAATTTACTTAGACATTCTGTGGAGATTTTACCAAGTATTTATTTGATCACGAGCCCGTGGGTTCATCTAACTGCCCCCTTGTCAGTTGAACTGCCCATACACACAGTCACATCTTTTATACTCTTGGTTACACATTTCTTCAACCACATCTGGCCATCGTCAATGAGCACTACCCCTTGTCATGGCCTCTTACCCCCAAGCAGGACGTTCCCTCCGTACATCATTCTAATATAAACCCCACTATCTTCCTTGGACAGATTGGAATTTACTACCCCAGACTTAGTCACCCAGAACCACTCATCCATACTAACTTTAACATAGTTACACACACTCATATGAAATGGCCTCATACCCTCATCAGTAAGCTACATGGTAATGTAAAAGTTGTATTTTTCAGTGATCCAATACGTAATATAGTACACATCATAATTTGGTTGTAATCCAGAGAGGTTAGAACAATTATCTAGATCCTCTATGAGGCTGTGGAGGGATCCAAATTGTGGATTTAAAAGAAAACATGAATCATCAGCGTACAATGACACCTTTGTTTTTAAGCCCTGGATTTCTAGCCCCTTGATATTATTGTTGGATTTGATTTTAATAGCTAACATTTCGATGGCCATAATAAATAGATATGCCAAGAGTGGACACCCTTGTTTTACTCCTCTTGACAGTTTAAAACTTTCTGAGAAGTAGCCATTATTTACTATTTTACGCCTAGGGTTACTATACATAACTTTAACCCATTGTATAAGAGATTCTCCTAAATTGAAGTATTTCAGACCTTTATATACAGTTGAAGTCGGAAGTTTACATACCCTTAGGTTGGAGTCATTAAAACTCGTTTTTTTCAACCACTCAACAAATTTCTTCTTAACAAACTATAGTTTTGGCAAGTCGGTTAGGACATCTACTTTGTGCATGACACAAGTAATTTTTCCAACAATTGTTTACAGACAGATTATTTCACTTATAATTCCCTGTATCACAATTCCAGTGGGTCAGAAGTTTACATACACTAAGTTAACTGTGCTTTAAACAGCTTGGAAAATTCCAGAAAATAATGTCATGGCTTTAGAAGCTTCTGATAGGCTAATTGACATCATTTGAGTCAATTGGAGGTGTACCTGTGGATGTATTTCAAGGCCTACCTTCAAACTCGGTGCCTCTTTGCTTGACATCATGGGAAAATCAAAAGAAATCAGCCAAGACCTCAGAAAAAAATGTGTAGACCTCCACAAGTCTGGTTCATCCTTGGGAGCAATTTCCAAACGCCTGAAGGTACCACGTTCATCTGTACAAACAATAGTATGCAAGTATAAACACCATGGGACCACGCAGCCATCATACCGCTCAGGAAGGAGACTCGTTGTGTCTCCTAGAGATGAACGTGCTTTGGTGCGAAAAGTGCAAATCAATCCCAAGAACAACAACAAAGGACCTTGTGAAGATGCTGGAGGAAACAGGTACAAAAGTATGTATATCCACAGTAAAACAAGTCCTATATCGACATAACCTGAAAGGCCGCTCAGCAAGGAAGAAGCCACTGCTCCAAAACCGCCATAAAAAAGCCAGACTACGGTTTGCAACTGCACATGGGGACAAAGATCGTACTTTTTGGAGAAATGTCCTCTGGTCTGATTAAACAAAATTAGAACTGTTTGGCCATAATGACCATCGTTATGTTTGGAAGAAAAAGGGGGTGGCTTACAAGCCGAAGAACACTATCCCAACCGTGAAGCACGGGGGTGGCAGCATCATGCTGTGGGGGTGCTTTGCTGCAGGAGGGACTGGTGCACTTCACAAAATACAGTGGGGGAAAAAAGTATTTAGTCAGCCACCAATTGTGCAAGTTCTCCCACTTAAAAAGATGAGAGAGGCCTGTAATTTTCATCATAGGTACACGTCAACTATGACAGACAAAATTAGGAAAAAAAATCCTGAAAATCACATTAGGATTTTTAATGAATTTATTTGCAAATTATGGTGGAAAATAAGTATTTGGTCACCTACAAACAAGCAAGAGTTCTGGCTCTCACAGACCTGTAACTTCCTCTTTAAGAGGCTCCTCTGTCCTCCACTCGTTACCTGTATTAATGGCACCTGTTTGAACTTGTTATCAGTATAAAAGACACCTGTCCACAACCTCAAACAGTCACACTCCAAACTCCACTATGGCCAAGACCAAAGAGCTGTCAAAGGACACCAGAAACAAAATTGTAGACCTGCACCAGGCTGGGAAGACTGAATCTGCAATAGGTAAGCAGCTTGGTTTGAAGAAATCAACTGTGGGAGCAATTATTAGGAAATGGAAGACATACAAGACCACTGATAATCTCCCTCGATCTGGGGCTCCACGCAAGATCTCACCCTGTGGGGTCAAAATGATCACAAGAACGGTGAGCAAAAATCCCAGAACCACACGGGGGACCTAGTGAATGACCTGCAGAGAGCTGGGACCAAAGTAACAAAGCCTACCATCAGTAACACACTACGCCGCCAGGGACTCAAATCCTGCAGTGCCAGACGTGTCCCCCTGCTTAAGCCAGTACATGTCCAGGCCCGTCTAAAGTTTGCTAGAGTGCATTTGGATGATCCAGAAGAGGATTGGGAGAATGTCATATGGTCAGATGAAACCAAAATAGAACTTTTTGGTAAAAACTCAACTCGTCGTGTTTGGAGGACAAAGAATGCTGAGTTGCATCCAAAGAACACCATACCTACTGTGAAGCATGGGGGTGGAAACATCATGATTTGGGGCTGTTTTTCTGCAAAGGGACCAGGACGACTGATCCGTGTAAAGGAAAGAATGAATGGGGCCATGTATCGTGAGATTTTGAGTGAAAACCTCCTTCCATCAGCAAGGGCATTGAAGATTAAACGTGGCTGGGTCTTTCAGCATGACAATGATCCCAAACACACCGCCAGGGCAACGAAGGAGTGGCTTCGTAAGAAGCATTTCAAGGTCCTGGAGTGGCCTAGCCAGTCTCCAGATCTCAACCCCATAGAAAATCTTTGGAGGGAGTTGAAAGTCTGTGTTGCCCAGCGACAGCCCCAAAACGTCACTGCTCTAGAGGAGATCTGCATGGAGGAATGGGCCAAAATACCAGCAACAGTGTGTGAAAACCTTGTGAAGACTTACAGAAAACGTTTGACCTCTGTCATTGCCAACAAAGGGTATATAACAAAGTATTGAGAAACATTTGTTATTGACCAAATACTTATTTTCCACCATAATTTGCAAATAAATTCATTAAAAATCCTACAATGTGATTTTCTGGAGAAAAAAATTCTAATTTTGTCTGTCATAGTTGACGTGTACCTATGATGAAAATTACAGGCCTCTCTCATCTTGGGAGAACTTGCACAATTGGTGGCTGACTAAATACTTTTTTTCCCCACTGTATTTTGTGAAGTGCACCAGTCCCTCCTGCAGCAAAGCACCCCCACAGCATGATGCTGCCACCCCCGTGCTTCACGGTTGGGATAGTGTTCTTCGGCTTGCAAGCCACCCCCTTTTTCTTCCAAACATAACGATGGTCATTATGGCCAAACAGTTCTAATTTTGTTTAATCAGACCAGAGGACATTTCTCCAAAAAGTACGATCTTTGTCCCCATGTGCAGTTGCAAACCGTAGTCTGGCTTTTTTATGGCGGTTTTGGAGCAGTGGCTGTGAAGCAACATCTCAAGACATCAGTCAGGAAGTTAAAGCTTGGTCGCAAATGGGTCTTCCAAATGGACAATGACCCCAAGCATACTTCCAAAGTTGTGACAAAATGGCTTAAAGACAACAAAGTCAAGGTATTGGAGTGGCCATCACAAAGCCCTGACCTCAATCCTATAGAACATTTGTGGGCAGAACTAAAAAAGTGTGTGTGAGCAGGCCAAGCCTGACTCAGTTACACCAGCTCTGTCAGGAGGAATGGGCCAAAATTCACCCAAGTTATTGTGGGAAGCTTGTGGAAGGCTACCCAAAACGTTTGACCCAAGTTAAACAATTTAAAGG